>NC_044569.1:67515901-67570816 GCF_007565055.1 Rhinopithecus roxellana | reverse complement strand
TGCACGACCCCGCGCTCCACGGCCTCCCTGTGGGCCGAGCCCAACGTCCCCGGGGCAGCCCGCGCCGCGCTGGGTCGGGCGGGGGCGCCGTCCGGGAGGAGCCCGGGGAGCGGTGTCCGCAGGCCCGGGCTCTAGCCAGGCCGCCTCCCCGGCGCGCCCCGCGGCCCTCCCGCCCCGGGACGGAACACGGGGCGGCCACTTTCCCTCAAGTTTAGCGCGGACCGCGACAGGGCCGGCGGGGGCAGGGCGCGCGGAGGAGGCGGCCGCCTGCTCCCTCACCCGCCTCCCGCCTCCCGCCTCAGCCGCCGCCCGGCCCAGGAAAGTAGGCCCAGCGCGCGGAGGGGCCGGGCGGCGACTCGCCCGTATCATTCCGCCCGCGCTGCGGCCCGCCCGGCCAGTCGGCGGCGGCGGCGGCCCGGGTCTGCGCGGCCCCCGCCCCCGCCCCGCCGCTCCCGGCGCCCCCCGCGCCGCATCCGGGGACTGGCAGGGCGCGGGCCCCGCACCGGCCGCCGGCGGGGCGCGAGGGCGCGGCCGCGGGCCTTACCGGAGTCGCCGCGCGCCTTGCTCTCCCTGGGCTTCGGGGGCGGCCCCGCGGCATCGTCGGCGGCCCGGCTCGCACCCACACCCACTCACACTCACTCACACTCACACTCACACGCGGCGGCGGGGGCGCGCACGCGCGGGCACCGGGGCGGGGGCGCGCCCAGCCGGCGGCAGAGGCGGGCGGAGCGGCCCGGCGGCGGGCGGCCCGGTCCGAGCGCCGCCGGGCTCACGGGGGAAAGGCGCCCGAACGCGCGCACCGGAGCTCTCGAACCGCGCCGGCCTCGGCGGGTTCCATGGCCCGCGGGCCGCGGTGGGGGCGTTAGGCGCGGGCGCAGTGGGGGGGGGGCGGCGCGGGGCGCATGCGCGGCGCCGCGGGGCCTTCGCGGACGGAGGGGAGCGAGGGGGTCACCGGGCCGGGCCGCGAGCCCTGGAGCTCGGCCAGGCGTGGACCCCGGGCCAGCCCCGCGCCTCTGTGGCCCGGGCGCCTCGTGCGTGTCCGCGAGCTCGCGTGCGCGCGTCACCTCGGACCCCAGCATGGCTTGGAGGGCGGCCCTACCCGCGCCGCCCTAGTGCTGCGAAGGGCCTGGGAGCCCAAACCCGGAACCACCACCTGGGACTGGGAAGACGACATGGTCAGAAGTCGGTAATGTTCGTTTCCCTGGGGGGCAGTGCATTAAAATGGACCATTTCACGTGTGTTGGGTCTTGTGTGTTGCCCGCGCTAACTTGCACGAAGTGGTAACAGGAATAGGCAGCGCAGCAGCCTAGCGCCGGGTGGAGAGGCCGGCAGATCCCGGGGAAAGCGACCTACTCTGTCACCTGAAGGGCTGGAGTGCAATGGCCGCAAATTAAAATGTGCAATCTGATACGTCTTGACACATGTATACACTGTGAAACCATCTTCACAATCGACAGTGAATATGTGCCTCTCATCTCTCTCTAATCCTTTCCTCTCTCCTTCCTTCCCTCCTCCCCCCTCCCACCCATCTGCTTTTTGTCACTAAGTTTGAATTTCCTAGTTTTTAAATATCTTTTGTAGAGTCTGGGTCTCGCTTGCCCTGTCACCCAGGCTGGAGTGCAGTGACACTATCGGGGGCTCACTGTAGCCTCAAACTCCGGCCATTAAGCAATCCTCCTGCTTCAGCCTCCTAGTAGCTGGGAGTACAGGTGAGCACCACCATGCCTAGCTTTTTTTTTTTTTTTTTTTTTTTTTTACATATGGGATCTCTCTCTGTTGCCCAGGCTGCTCTGGAACTCCTGGCTTCAGTTGATCCTCTACCTCAGCTTCCCAAGTGTTGGGATTACCGGTGTGAGCCACTGTGCCCAGCCTGTTTTTCTTGGTGTTTCATAAAAGTGGAATCGTATCGCAAATAGTCTTTAGGGAAGTGGGGGCTGTTCATTGGGCATAATGATGTTGGAATTCATCTATATATTGATAAATACTTAAGTCCTTTTTATTGCTGAGCGGTGTTTAGGAGTCATTCTTGCTTACTCTTTCCCACTGCAGCCTTCACTCAATCTCATTCAAAGATACATATCCAATACATAAACCAAATCCAAGCCACTCCCACTTTTATTTCCCCCTGAGCCATGCTGTCTCACCTAGATTACGGATACAGCCTAGTACGAATATTTCCAATTATGAAATGTATTAACACCACCAGCTTTCTTTCCTGTGTGCACTTTCAGAGTTAAGGTGAGTTTAAGTGTGTGTGGCCGGGTGTGGTGGCTCACGCCTATAATCCCAGCACTTTGGAGGCCGAGGCGGGCGGATTACGATGTCAGGAGATCGAGACCATCCTGGCTAACACGGTGAAACCACATCTCTACTAAAAATACAAAAAAAAAAAAAACAGGCGTGGTGGCAGGTGCCTGTAGTCCCAAGCTACTGGGGAGGCTGAAGCAGGAGAATGGCGTGAACCCCAGGAGGCGGAGCTTGCAGTGAGCGGAGAACGAGCCACTGCACTCCAGCCTGGGCGACAGAGTGAGACTCCGTCTCAAAAAAAAGGAGGTGTATGTGTATGTTGTTTTTTAAGACACGGTTGGTCTCTTGCCCCGGCTGGAGTGCAGTGACACTGTCTCTGCTTACTGCACACTCTGCCCTCCCGGCTCGAGTGATCCTCCCACCTTCAGCACCCCAAGTAACGGACTGTAAGTGCTCCCCACTATGCCCAGCTAATTTTTGTAGAGATGGGATTTCACCATTTTGCCCAGGCTGGTCTCAATCTCCTGAGCTCACCCACCTGGCTTCCCAAAGTGCTGAGATTACAGGCATGAGCCACTGGACCTGGCCAAGTATTTTTTTTTAAATCCAATTTGATAATCTTTTGTCTTGAATGAGAGTGGTGGCTCCCAAATTTCCTGCACTTTAGAAGACTCTGGAAAGCTTTTAAAAGTCCCAGTGCTCTGTTCGTACTTCACATCAATAAATCTGACGGGAATGGGAACCGTGCATTGGTGGTGGTTTTTAAGATCTGCAGGTAATTTTCCGATGTACAGCAAAATTTAAGAGCTAGATCATTTAGTACATTTATACAAAGTGATTACTGATATTTTTACATTTAAAGATGTCTTTTTACACTTTCCATTTGACTCACATATTTTATGTTCTTTACGCCTTTCTTGATTTCTTTTGGATTACTGATGTTTAAAAATTATCAGTAATTTTTAAATTTAAAAATTTTTAAATTTGAGATCAGGCGAGGTGGATCACACCTGTAATCCCAGCACTTGGGAGGCCGAGGTGGATGGGTTGCTTGAGCTCAGGAGTTCACGACCAGTCTGGGCAACATGGCAAAACCCCATCTCTACCAAAAATACAAAAAATTGGCCAGGCATGGTGACGTGTGTCTGTGGTGCCAGCTACTCAAGAGGCTGAGGTGGGAAGATACCTGAGCCTGGGAGGTTGCAGTGAGCTGAGATTGCGTCACTGAACTCCAGCCTGGGTAACAGAGTGAGACTGTCTCAAAAAAAATTATATATATTTACATACATATTATATATACTATATTACATATATTTATGTATAAAGCTATGTGTATTTACATATATATAGTCGATTTATATATATAGATAGCCTTTAGTGGTACACTTAAGATTATAACATGCGCTCTTGACTTACCAATGTCTAATGTAAATTAGTATTTTTTTCCTCTTCCCAGACAATGCTAAAAGAGTTTATTGGATATTTTAGTTATTTCTATATTTAAAACTCCACAAGACACATTACAGTTGATGTTCATTTTGATGGCCCACATATGTGGCACTATCATTGCGTTTTATCCTTCTGTGACTTTCTAGGGTCATTTCCCTTCCACCTGAAGTACCCCCACTATTATTTCCTTTAGAGGAGGTCTGCTCATCATCTCAGTTGTGTTTGCCTGAAAATACTTGTATTTAATTTTGATTCTTAAAAAATATTTTTTCTTAGTATGGAATTCTAGGATGTCGGCTAGTTTCTTTTAACACGTTAATGATGTAACTCCACTGTCATATGCATCCATATTTTCTGCTGTTTTTTGAAATAAATATTGACTGCGTTTACGTGTTTCTCTGTCTTCAGTTTTCTTCAGTTTTACTGTAGTTTATCTGGATGTGTTTATCTTTTTATTCATCTTCTTGGGAGTTGATTGGACTTACTAAGTGTCTGGATTGTTGTATGTCTTCGATTTTGGAAAAATCTTGGCTATTATTTATTCAAATACTGCTTCTGCTCAAATAGCTCTCTTAACCTACCAGAGCTCTAATTAAACATAATTGGAGGCCGGGCACGGTGGCGTACGCCTGTAATCCCAACACTTTGGGAGGCCAAGGCAGGCAAATCACGAGGTCAGGAGTTCGAGACCAGCCTAGCCAGCATGGTGAAACCCTGTTTCTACTACAAATACAAAAATTAGCCAGGCATGGTGGCGCATGCCTGTAGTCCCAGCTACTCGGGATGCTGAGGCAGGAGAATTGCTCAAAACCAGAAGCAGAGGTTGCGGTGATCTGAGATCATTCCAGTGGACTCCAGCCTGGGCAACAGGGCAAGACTCCATCTCAAAAAAAACAAACATGTTGGATCATCATATACTTTTTAAGAAAATTCTATATGATGTTTTTATCTTTTTGTTCCTTTATCGTTCTTTCTGGTTTGTTCTGATCTATCCTCCAGTTTATTAAATTGCTCTGTGGCTATGTCACAACTACTGTTGAACATACCCATTAAGTTCTTAAGTTGGTTTTGGATTTTTCAGTTCTTGAATTTTAGTTGACTCTTTTTCACATCAGCAAAGTTTGTTTTGTTTTGTTTTTTGAGGTAGGGTCTTACCCTGTCACCCAGGCTGGAGTGCAGTGGCATAAACAGCTCACTGCAGCCTTGACCTCCAAAGTTCAAGTGATACTCCTGAGTAGCTGAGACTACAGGTGTGCACCACCATACCTAGCTAATTTTTTTTTTTTTTTTTGGTATTTTTTCTAGAGATGGAGTTTTGTCATGTTATCCAGACTGGTCTCAAACTCCTGGGTGCAAGTGATCCACTCGCCTCAGCCTCCCAAAGTGCTGGGATTACAGGTGTGAGCCACTATGCCCAGCCCAAAGTAATTTTTAAAAATATGTTGGCCGGGCACGGTGGCTCACGCCTGTAATCCCAACACTTTGGGAGGCTGAGGCGGGCAGATCACTAGGTCAGGAGATCGAGACCATCCTGGCTAACATGGTGAAACCCCCGTCTCTACTAAAAATACAAAAAAAAAAAAAAAAAAATCAGCCACGCATGGTGGTGGGCACCTGTAGTCCCAGCTACTCCCGAGGCTGAGGCAGGGGAATGGCCTGAACCCGGGAGGCAGAGCTTGAGTGAGTGGAGATTCGCACCCCTGCACTCCAGCCTGGGCAACAGAGCAAGACTCCATCTCAAAAAAAATAATATGTTCTAGGCTGGGTGCAGTGGCTCACGCCTGTAATTTCCAACACTTTGGGAGGCCAAAGCAGGTGGATCACCTGAGGTCAGGAGTTCGAGACCAGCCTGACCAACATGGTGAAACTCCATCTTTACTCAAAATATGAAAATTAGCCAGACATGGTGGTGCGTGCAGCTACTTGGGAGGTTAAGGCAGGAGAATCACTTGAACCTGGGAGGTGGAGGTTGCAGTGAGCTGTGATCGTGCACTCCAGCCTGGGCGACACAGACTGTCTCCAAAAAAAAAAAAAAAAACATGTTCTAGTTCATTTTAACCTCATGAGCCTAATTATTATTCCTGATAATTCTACGGTGTGGAGCGCCTGTGCGTCTTTTTCATTATTCCTAATTCTACGGTGTGGAGCGCCTGTGCGTCTTTTTCATTATTCCTAATTCTACGGTGTGGAGCGCCTGTGCGTCTTTTTCATTATTCCTAATTCTACGGTGTGGAGCGCCTGTGCGTCTTTTTCATTATTCCTAATTCTACGGTGTGGAGCGCCTGTGCGTCTTTTTCATTATTCCTAATTCTACGGTGTGAGCGCCTGTGCGTCTTTTTCATTATTCCTAATTCTACGGTGTGGAGCGCCTGTGCGTCTTTTTCATTATTCCTAATTCTACGGTGTGGAGCGCCTGTGCGTCTTTTCTTTTTTGGTCTCTCATTCGTGCTGGTTCTTCTTGTGTTGCCCTGCCTTCTTGTTTGTTTAGATACATACAAGAAATGACTTGGAAAATTACGTAAAAAGTAATTTAAGGTATAAGATGATATATTTCAATAAAAGATTTTCATCTACTTCTGCCAGCTTCCTGGCATTCTGTGACCACCTTTATTTTATTTCAGACTGGACAGCCGGCACCACCCAGTGATTCAAGGATGGCCATAGCCCAGTGCAGGGGCAGATTTGCTTCCAGTTTGCCCTTACTCCTCGGTACAGTCCATGGGGTTTTCAGCTCTCAGTGCTTAGCGGTTTCATAGGGCCCCCACCCTTGGTACTCTGGATTAAAAAAAAAAAAAAAAACACCTAGGCAAAAACAGTTCACGAATGCTGACTCACCTGTCTTCTCCTGAATCCTGGGCTGACAGTTTCTAACTAGCTTGTGAACGCTTCGTTGCCCTCAGTAGGAGCCTTAGTCTGATTCACCTAGTTGGCCACAACCAGGAGAGAAATGTCCTTATATCCACTCTCTCTAACCTATGTCGATCAGGCTCCCACCCACCCACCCATGTGACATCTTCAACCATGTGACTTCAAGGTCACAGTGATCTCCACACTGCCAAACACAGTAGTCCATGCTGGTCCTCCGACCTCCCAGGTGCATCTGGCAGCTCGCCACTTTCGGCTCTGACTTCACTGCCGTCCTCAGCCTCCTGGTCTGGTCCCCAGCTCCTCCCAGCCCCTTAACACTGCAGGGATCATTGCTGGGCTTCTGCTGTACCCACTCCTTGATGATCTCAATTACCTGCATTCACACATCGGCCCTGTGCTGATGGCTGTCTACCTGCATCTTCATCTAGCTGAACTCCAGGCTCCAGCCCAGAGAAGCAAGTAAAGAGCAAAACAAGCAAGTGACTCACATGTGCATCAGGCATACACACAGAAGTGCTCAAAGGGGTTGTTAGAATTTGAGATCTATTTATTTATTTATTTATTTATTTATTTTTTTTTTTTTTTTTTTGAGACGGAGTCTCGCTCTGTCGCCCGGGCTGGAGTGCAGTGACCGGATCTCAGCTCACTGCAAGCTCCGCCTCCCGGGTTTACGCCATTCTCCTGCCTCAGCCTCCCAAGTAGCTGGGACTACAGGCGCCCGCCACCTCGCCCGGCTAGTTTTTTTATTTTTAGTAGAGATGGGGTTTCACTGTATTAGCCAGGATGGTCTCGATCTCCTGACCTTGTGATCCGCCCACCTCAGCCTCCCAAAGTGCTGGCATTACAGGCATGAGCCACTGCACCTGGCCGACAATTGAGTTCTTTATGGAGGCTCTGTTTTTAGTCAGATAAGGGATTACAGAAATTCAAGTGCCTTAAAAAAAAAAATCGCCGGGCGCGGTGGCTCAAGCCTGTAATCCCAGCACTTTGGGAGGCCGAGACGGGTGGATCACGAGGTCAGGAGATCGAGACCATCCTGGCTAACACGGTGAAACCCCGTCTCTACTAAAAATACAAAAACTAGCCGGGCGAGGTGGTGGGCGCCTGTAGTCCCAGCTACTCGGGAGGCTGAGGCAGGAGAATGGCGTAAACCCGGGAGGCGGAGCTTGCAGTGAGCTGAGATCTGGCCACTGCACTCCAGTCCGGGCGACAGAGCGAGACTCCGCCTCAAAAAAAAAAAAAAAATCGATTATTTTAGATTTAGGAGGTACACGTGCAGGTTCGTTCCATGGGTATATTGTGTGGTGCTGAGGTTTGGGGTACAAATGATCCCGTCACACAGGTATTACAGTAAGCATGGGATTCGATAGGTTTCAACTCCCCTCTCCTTCTTTCCCCATCTAGTAGTCCCCAGTGTCTCTTGTTGCCATTTTTATGTCCATTGTATCCAGTATTTAGCTCCCTCTTATAAGTGAGAATGTGGTATTTGGTTTTCTTTTTTTTTTTCCAGATGGAGTCCTGCTCTGTTGCCCAGCCTGGAGTGCAGTGGCACGATCTTGGCTCACTGCAACTTCCAGCTCCGGGGTTCAAGCAATTCTCCTGCCTCAGCCTCCCAAGTAGCTGCGATCACAGGCGTGCACCACCACACCCAGCAATTTTTTTTTTTTTTTCATATTTTTAGTAGAGACAGGGTTTCACCATGTTGGCCAGCCTGGTTTCAGATGACCAGCCCACCTCAGCCTCTCAGAGCGTTGGGATTACAGGCGTGAGCCACTGCCGAGGACCGGTATTTGGTTTTCTATTCCTGTGTTAATTCGCTTAGGATAATGGCCTCCAGCTGTATCCACGTTGCTGCAAAGGACATGACTTAGTTGTTTTTTTATAGCTATGTAAACTGCCTTCAGCTTGAAATAACTAATATGTCAATGTGGCATATTTTGGGGTGCCACGTCCTGCTCCCTTTCATTAATCTCCCTACCAGTTTCCCTGCTTCTTCCCTGTTGACCCCTTCTCCAGTAAGAGAAGATGGAACATATCAGCATTTTGTGAGGATTTTACGAGATAAAACATGTAAAGGATTTATTGAGTGGCAGGTAGTGAGCACACTGATCATTGATGAGACTCCTGTGAGTGTTGCTGGTGACAGTACAACATCAGAGCCACTCCCACCACCTCACTTAGCCCCCTCAGCGGGTGTCCTTCCTTTCCAGGATGAAAACTCACAGAAGTCCCATTATTTTGCTGATGACTTTTAGATATTAATGTCCTGAAGTCACTTTCAGTTAACTCGGCTGGGCCTGATGGCTCACGCCTATAATCCCAGCGCTTTGAGAGGCTGAGGCAGGTGGATCACTTGAGTCCAGGAGTTCGAGACCAGCCTGGGAAACATGGCAAACCCCATCTCTACTAAAAATACAAAAATGAGCCAAGCATGGTGGTGCACACCTGTAATCCCAGCTACTAGGGAGGCTGAGGTGGGAAAATCAATCCCCTGAGCCTGGAGGTCGAGGCTGCAGTGAACCGAGGTCCTGCCACTGCACTCCATCCAGCCTGGGCAACACAGCGAAACTCTATCTCAAAAAAATAAAGTCTTGATTCAGTCTAATATATTAATCAATTTTCCTCTTATTGATAAAAGAATACATGGTAAAGGAATACAAAGGTAAACTTCCCTTCCTCCCCAGTTACGACCACTTGTAGCTATTATATTTCTGCCTGTTGGTGCTGCAGGCTTCTCTCTTTCTTCATAATATCTAGAGTATTTCTAATTTTGTAACAGCTTTACTGAGGCATAAATGAGATGCACCAAGCCACACATACCTAAAACTTACAATTTGATACATTTTAGCATGTGTATACACCCATGAAACTACCTACCACTCCAAGATAATAAACATTCGACCGGATGTTGGCTCACGCCTGTAATCCCAGCACTTCAGGAGGCCGAGGTGGGCAGATCACTTGAGGTTAGGAGTTCCAGACCAGCCTGGCCAACATGGTGAAACCCCGTCTCTACTAAAAATACAACAAATTAGCTGGATGTGCTCGCTGGAAACCAGGAGGCAGAGTTTGCAGTGAGCTGAGATTATGCCAGTGCACTCCAGCCTGGGCGGCAGAGCGAAACTGTCTCAAGAAAAAAAAAAAAAGTGGCCAGGCACGGTGGCTCAAGCCTGTAATCCCAGCACTTTGGGAGGCCGAGACGGGCGGATCACGAGGTCAGGAGATCGAGACCATCCTGGCTAACACGGTGAAACCCGTCTCTACTAAAAAATACAAAAAAACTAGCCGGGCGAGGTGGCAGGCGCCTGTAGTCCCAGCTACTCGGGAGGCTGAGGCAGGAGAATGGCGTGAACCCAGGAGGCAGAGCTTGCAGTGAGCTGAGATTTCACCACTGCACTCCAGCCTGGGCAACAGAGCGAGACTCCATCTCAACAAAAAAAAAAAAAAAAAAAAAAAAAGATAACGAAGATAGGCATCACCCCCAAAGATACCATTTGTTTACTGTCTCTCAGACATCAGTGTTCCTTGCTATCTGATGTCTAAAGTCATGACAGTGATTTTTTTCATGTGTTTTGTCTAGTTTTTTAAAAAATGGGGTTAAATTCAGTCCCTTTCATTCCATCTTGAGTGGGGAAGACCTGAATTATTTTTTAAGGGAATGAATGAATACCTCACTGTATTAGTTGGGGTTCCCCAGAGAAACGGAATCAATAAGCTATATAAAAGATATAAAAGAGGAGACATTATAGGAATTGGTTCACATGACTGTGGAGGCTGAGATGTCCCCCATCTGCCATCTGCAAGCTGGAAAACCAGGAATGCCAGTGCAGTCATTCATTCTGAGGCCAAAGGGCTAAGAACCAGGAGCTCAACATCCTGGGGACAATGGAAGTCACAGCTTGAGCTAAAAGGGCAAATTGGCCCTTCTCAACCCTTTTTGTTCTTCTCTGGGCCCTCAACTGGTTAGATGATGCCCACCCTCGATACTGAGGGTGGAGTTTCGTTACCCCATCGAACAAGCCAAAGGCTAATCTCTTCTGCATGTGCCCTCACAGACACACCCAGAAATACATAAAATTAACCTTCACACTCCTTAAAATCATTAAAAAGCATTAAAAGCAAAGGAAGTTTGGTTGTTGAAAACTTGCTTGTTGGTCTGTCCTAGCTCTGCCAGTTTCTGAGTCTCAAAAGTTACGTAGTTGAACCCAAACAACTGTCCTTCTTGAAAAAGAAGGACAAAATTGAAAGCCTCGTGTTTCTTGATTTCAAAACCTACAACAAAGCTACAGTAATTAGCTTTGAGCAGTGGTGTATGCTTAAAATCCCAGCTACTGGGGAGGCTGAAGTGGGAGGATCACTTGAGCCCACGAGTTTGAGGCAGCATAGTGAGACTATGTCTCTAGAAAAAAAAAAAAAAGCAGTCAGGTGCAGTGGCTCGTGCCTGTAAATCCTAGCACTTTGAGAGGCTGAGGCAGGAGGAATGCTTGAGGCCAGGAGTTCAAGACCAACCTGGCCAAGTCAATATAGTGAGACCACATCTCTGAAAAGAAAAAAATAAAAATAATAAGAAAAAACTACAGTAACCAAAACTGTGGCACTGACAAAGACAGATATACAGTCCAATAGAATGGAATTGAGAGCCCAGAAATAGTCCGTCACATGTTGGTCAATTTTCAACAGGAGTGCCAAAACCATTCCATGGGGAAAGGACAGTTTTTTCAGCAAATGTCATTAGAAAAGCTGGATGTTCGCAGGCGAAAAAGATACTGTTGGACCTTTACCTTCTACCACATACAAAAATTAACTAAAAATGGATCAAAGACCTAACTATAAAACTTAAGCAAAACTATAAAGTTTTAGAACTTAAAGACCTAAAAAAGCTAAAACTATAAAACTCTTAGAAGAAATGAGTTTTATAGGAGAAATGCTTCATGACATTGGATTTGGCAATGATTTCTTGGATATGATACTGTCAGAGGGCATTTGAACCAGAGCAACTCCATCTTGAATAGGAGCTGGGTAAAAGGCTGAGACCTACTGGGCTGCATTCCCAGACAGTTAAGGCATTCTAAGTCACAGGATGAGATAGGAGGTTGGCACAAGATGCGGATCATAGGCTGGGCACAGTGGCTCATGCCTGTAATCCCAGCACTTTGGAAGGCCAAGGCAGGTGAATCACTTGAGGCCAGGAGTTCAAGACCAGCCTAGCCAATGTGGTGAAACCCCGTCTCTACAAAAAATACAAAATTAGCCAGGCATGGTGGTGCACACCTGTAATCCCAGCTACTCGGAAGGCTGAGGCAGGAGAATCACTTGAACCCGGTAAGTGGAGGTTGCAGCGAGCTGAGATCGCACAACTGCACTCCAGCCTGGGCGATAGAGTGAGAATCTGTCTCAAAAAACTAAACAACAACAAAAAAGATACAAGTTGGCCGGGCATCACGCCTGTAATCCCAGCACTTTGGGAGGCCGAGGCAGGCGGATCACCTGAGGTCAGGAGTTCGAGACCTACCTGACCAACATGGTGAAACCCCGTCTCTACTAAAAATGCAAAAATTAGCCAGGCATGGTGGTGGGCACCTGTAATCCCAGCTACTCAGGAGGCTGAGGCAGGAAAATCACTTGAACCCTGGAGGCGGAGCTTGCAGTGAGCCGAGATCACGCCGTCGCACTCCAGCCTGGTGGACGAGCAAGACTTCATCTCCAAAAAAAAAAAAAAAATACAGGTTATAAAGAGCATGCTGATAAAACAGGTTGCAGTAAAGAAACAGCTAAAACCCACCAAAACCAAGATGGCGACGAGAGGGACCTCTGGTTGTCCTCACTGCTACACTCCCACCAGCACCATGACAGTTTACAAATGCTATGACAATGTCAGGAAGTTACCCTACATGGTCTAAAAAGAGGAGGCACGAATAATCTACCCTTTTTTAGCGTATCATCAAAGGTTTCTATGAAAATAGATACAGGCCAGCATGGTGGCTCACACCCGTAATCCCACCACTTTGGGAGGCCAAGGCAGTAGGGTGGCTCAAGCTTAGGAGTTTGAGACCAGCCTGTCCAACATGGTGAAAGCCCGTCTCTACTAAAAGTACAAAAATTAGTCAGGCATGGTGGTACATGCCTGTAATTCCAGCTATGTGAGAGGCTGAGGCACAAGAATCACCTGAACCTGGGAGGCAGAGGATGCAGTGAGCCGAGATCATGCCACTGCACTCCAGCCTGGGCAACAGAGCAAGACACTGTCTCAAAAAAAAAAAAAGAAAAAGAAAAACAAAAGAAAAAAAAATTCAGGCCCAGTGCAGTGGCCCACACCTGTAATCCCAACACTTTGGGTGGCCAAGGTAGGAGGCTCTCTTGCTCTCTTGAGTCCAGGAGTTGGACACCAGCCTGAACAACATAAGGAGACCCTGACTTTATTCTTTTTCTTTTTCTTTTTTTTTTTTTTTTTGAGATGAAGTCTTGAGTGCAGTGGCGTGATCTCAGCTCACTGCAAGACCCGCCTCCTAGGTTCGAGACATTCTCCTGGTGCATTCTCAGCCTCCCAAGTAGCTGGGACTACAGTCGCCCGCCACTGTGCCCGGCCAATTTTTTTTTTTTTTTTTTTTTTTGAGATGGAGTCTCGCTCTGTCGACCAGGCTGGAGTGCAGTGGCGCAATCTCGGCTCACTGCAAGCTCCGCCTCCCGGGTTCCCGCCATTCTCCTGCCTCAGCCTCCCGAGTAGCTGGGACTACAGGCGCCGCCACCACGACCGGCTAGTTTTTTTGGATTTTTAGTAAAGACGGGGTTTCATCGTGTTAGCCAGGATGGTCTCCACCTCCTGACCTCGTGATTCGCCCGCCTCAGCCTCCCAAAGTGCTGGGATTACAGGCGTGAGCCACCGCGCCCGGCCTACCCTATTTTTAAAAAAATTAGCCAGGCATGGTGGCAAGTGCTTGTGGTCCGATCTTGAAAGACTGAGGCGAGAGGATCGCTTGAGCCCAGGAGGTCGAGGGTGCAGTGAGCCATGATCGTACCACTGCACTCCACCCTGGGCAACAGAGTGAGACCTTGTCTCGAGAAAAAAAAAAAAAAATATATATATATATATATATATGTGTATATATATATATATATCTTCATGACACTTGTTAAAGACAGTAAGGAAGGCTTTAGTCAAGCCAGGGCATGACCTTTACTCAAGGGACCACTTTGTAGGGACCTTGAGTAGGGACCACTTTGCAGTGGGGCATAGAGACTGGTCCCAACTCCAAATACAACAAGAAAAAGTGGGTATTTATAGCTAAGGAGAAGGTGGAAAGTCACTGGATGAAAACTTACTAAGAGGAGACATCAGAGATGAGGGGGGACTCCGGCTAAACCAACCTCACAGGACCCGCAGAGGGCAGGCCAGGGAGATCAGACATGGCCTGCCGGAGGATGGAGGATGAGGAACCTGATCAGATATCGAGGGTGGGGGTTGTAGCTAAACTGGCTGAGCAGGACTCTTGCTAAAATTGGACCATGCAGAGATAACACAGAAGTCCAAAAGTCAGGACCTAGTTGAAAAAGCACCCAGAGGCTAGAATGGAGAGAAGAAAAAAAGAGGGAAAAAGGAAAAAGCACCCCAAGGAGCCTGAATGGAGTTAGGTGGAGGAGATGATAGTCTCTGGCGCCGCTCGTCTCTGCACTCAGCATTAGCGCTCAGCACCCCTGGGAAGCCGAGTTAGGTGGAGGAGATAGTCTCTGGCGTTGCTCATCTCTGCACTCAGCCTTAGTGCTCAGCACCCCTGGGAAGCCTACCGAGATCACAAAGGTGAAAAAAGTGCTTTCATCCTTAACCCAGTCCTTATCCACAACCCCCTCCCCAAGGGCATGACTATGCCAGTGCTCCTGTTCCCGAAGCTGACCTCCGCGGGGAAAGAAGAAGAATGCTTTTCATTTGAGATGAATGGGACACATACCACGGAATGTCAGGCAGTGCGAATGGGATACAATGACGAAAAAAAACCACCCCCAGTCTTAAGAAACTTGCAGGTTTTGTGGGAAAGGTAGAAGCAGCAAATACTACAATACAAGGGTAAGTGGAACTGGAGAGATCAACCCTGTGGGCTCCCTTCCAGAGCCCAGTGACCCCAACAACCCTGGATTTTGAAGGCTGATCAAGTGCAGTGCATGGGAGAGAATGGAAGGAGATGCCTTCAGCTCCACAGGTGTTTGCTGGGGTGATAGTGGCTTCGAAAATCAAGACCCTTTGGAGACTGGAAAAAAACCTACATGCAAACAATTGCTCTGGGAGTTGCAGCAGTAAAGTCACTTCTGCTTTTTATTGCATGATTAAAATACCTCCATGTAATAACTTGGTTTTTTTGTTTTTTGTTTTTTGTCATTTTTTTAGATGGAGTCTCACTCTGTTGCCCAGGCTGGAGAACAATGGCGCAGTCTCAGCTCACTGTAACCTCTGCCTCCCGGGTTCAAGCAATTCTCCTGCCTCAACCTCCCGAGTAGCTGGGACTACAGGCACATGCCACCACACCCAGCTATTTTTTAGTAGAGACGGGATTTCACCATATTGGCCAGGCTGGTCTCGAACTCCTGACTTCGTGATCCACCCACCTTGGCCTCCCAAAGGGCTGGGATTATAGGTGTGAGCCACTGTGCCCGGCCTTAATAGCTTTTTTTTAAAAGGATGTCAAGTTAATGGAATGTATTCTGCTTCAGAAAATAAAACTCTTAGGTTTTCAAAAATTAGCAACCCCAGGATTACCAAGGGTCTGCTTACTGTTTACAGTATGTGAATCCTACTTCCTTTTCACGGTTGTAAAGACTGGGATTTTCTGGGAGCTGAACTGCAGGAGTCCGCAGGCCACCTGTTAGGACTGTGCACACTCCTCCACAAACACGCCTATGGGGGGATCCTTGGCTCTCTCTGCAGGGGTGCGTTGGGTATGCACCAGCTGGGAAGGAAGGATCTGTTGGAACAGCAATCGAAGCCAGGGCAGGCCTCCCAGGGTGTTACTGGTGGTGAAAACAACCAGCTTCCTCTTCCCTCCCTCCAGCATGGCAACCACCACCCTCAGACTCAGAGATACCTGCAGGAGTGTGATCGGGCTGACCTGTTGCTCTTATCTGGAATTCTTTTAGGCTGATGGGAGATCACTTCATTTCTTTCTTTCTTTTCTTTTCTTTTCTTTTTTTGTTTTTTTTTTGAGATGGGATCTTGTTTTGTCAACCAGGTTTGAGTGCAGGTTCAGGTGATTCTTCCGCCTCAGCCTCCCCAAGTAACCTGAGTAGCTGAGAAAACAGATGCGTGCCACCATGCCTGGTTAATTTTTGGACATTTTGCAGTGATGTGGTTTCACCATGTTGTCCAGTCTGGTCTTGAACTCTTGAGCTCAAGGGATCCTCCCACCTTGGCCTCCCAAAGCACTGAGATTACAGGTATGAGCCACCGTGCCCGGCTACCCAGGAGATTACTAATTTTTGGCATAAATCCATCCAAAACTATTCATTAGTTTATCCACTCGACATTGATTTATTATTCCTGACTGCAGCCAACAACACTGTGAATACTTACCCTGCCTCAAGCTCTGTTCTAGGTCCTAGAACATTCATGAAAACTTGCTTATCTGCCCTCTGGCAGGTGAGAAAACTTTGTAAGAACTTTCAACAGTAAAAAGTATGAGAAGATGTACAACAGATCTGGGACTATTTGTAACGTAAACCCAGTGGAGGATGTAGGAGCAGAAGTGGAAGGCCCTGAAGAGGGTCCTGCACACGCCGGACAGGCCTCCAACAGAGAAGACACACAACCTGGCTCAGCACAGTGGCTCACACCTGTAATCCCAGCACTTTGGGAGGCTGAGGCAGGTGGATCACCTGAGGTCAAGAGTTCGAGATCAGCCTAGCCAACATGTTGAAACCCCGTCTCTACTAAAAATAAAAAAAATTAGCTGTGTTTGGTGCAGGCTTGCAGTCCCAGCTGAGGCAGGAGAATCGCTTGAACCTGGGAGGTGGAGGTTGCAGTGAGCCAAGATCACGCTTCTGCACTCCAGCCTGGATGACAGAGTGAGACTCTGTCTCAAAACAAAATAAATAAAATAAAGAAAACACACAATTCACACCACAGCCACCAGGGTGATTGTCCAGGTTGTATTTCTGCTGACATCGACCCTTCGTGCCTTCCTCTTGCCGCCCCTTCCAGCTACACCTCCCTGGAAGGCACATGGTCCACTAGACCAGAAGGGTCGTTGTATGGGTCAGAAATCAGGTTACTCTTGGAGAAAGAAACTACTGAGAATCAACCCAAAGGGAATTAAATGAACACCCGTAAAGGAATGTGGGGACTTACGAAGCATGGGGCTGAGAAGACGCCAGCCGGCAAGGGTAGGTCCAGTAGTCAGAGGAAGCTGCTCCCTGAGGCGGTGAGAACCGAGGCTCGTATGTCACAGTGGGTCACCATACAATGACCAAAACCTATTCCACCACATCATCATCTGTTGAAAGTTAAACTGCAGTTTAATACATTATTACACTTTTATTCATAATTTTAGGGTTAACCTGAAGGGCTACTCTGCTTGGAGCCTGAACAAAGAGAAGTCAGGATTAGGCTTTTGTGCAAAGGAGACATCAAATTTGGGGAACATGAATGTCTTGAGCAATGGAGAGGCAGGCCGAGGTCGCTCAGCGATTTTCCAGGCTTTCCTTAGCACGCTCAGCTTTTCTCAGATTGCGTTCAGTGGTTCTTAACTCAGAGGGATTTTGCCTCTCAGGACATTTGGTGATGTCTGGAGACATTTTTGGTTGTCACACTGAGAGGAGGCGCTACCGACACGTCGTAGGTAGAGAGCAGTGGTGCTGCTAAACCTCCCATAGTACACAGAACAGCCCCATGAAGAATGACCTGGCTGGGGCCTGAGATCATTGCTTTACCTGGAGGTACAGCCAGTCAGCCAGGGGAACGAAGCGGTACTTGTGGGCTGAGCAGAGAGGGCCCTGGGGAGATCCTGGGTGTGTGTACATGACGGCCCCAGGCGGGTCCCGGCAGAGGAGGTTGAGGTGCTGAGTCAGAGGTATGTTCCTGAAGGCACCCACAAGGGGGCCGCTTCGTGGAACTGCAGGCCTGGTCCTGAGCAGCATGGCTTGGAGCTGTCTGGACAGGCCTGCAGAGAAGGGCGTCTACCTTACTGAGGTCAACCCACACACATCTAGTAGTCACAAGGCTGCTGTCGCAACGGGCTGCCTGGCCTATCTTGTGATGATGTTTGTTTTTATACGTAATGTTACGCTTTGTTTATGGACAAGCAATGGAGGCTGGTGAGGCCTCCCTGGGCCTGTTACATACCCAGAGGGCCCTGTGCCCACCTCAGGCCTCATTGTCTCCTGAGAGTCCAGTGGCCGGAAGACGTCACTCCCCTCCTGTTTGTGTTCTCTCCTGCCCTCTCTCTGCTTCTGCTTTTAAGAAACGCCTGTTGGCCAGGCGTGGTGGCTCACACCTTTAATCCCAGCACTTTGGGAGGCTGAGGCGGGCAGATCATGAGGTCAGGAGTTCAAGGCCAGCCTGGCCAACGTGGTGAAACCCGTCTCTACTAAAAACGCAAAAATTAGCTGGGCGTGATGGTGCACACCTGTAGTCCCAGCTACTCAGGAGGCTGAGGTGGGAGAATCACTTGAACCTGGGAGGCTGAGGCTGCAGTGAGCCAGGACCACGCCACTGCACTCCAGCCTGGGCTACAGAACAAGACTCCTAAAAAAAAAAAAAAAAAAAGATGATGATCTGGAAGCCCGAGTGTAGCTAACTGGTGCACAGATGAAAGTGAAATGTGTGATCTTTCCTAGGGCCCCACTAAGACTTCTCTGAGCCACGGGAGGCTCTCACGAGTGTGTAAGCCAAGGTTTTGGGGAAGGGATGAATGGGTGTGTCTCACATTTTCCCAGCTGCCTCTCCCTTCCCCTTCCTCCTTGCTCTGGGAGACTTCTTTGTGGATTCCTTCCCAGGACTTGGTCTGAATTCCCTAATAGACGTTCTCCTGGCAGGACGAATCCCCCTTTGCAGTACTCGGGGACTGCCTGCTGCTCTAGCTGTCTCTGGTCCACCTCTCCTCTCTTTCAACTAAAGCCCTCACGTGCCAAACCATCCTTGGTGGATCTCGTCCACAGCATGAAGTAGGCCCTTGGAGTTGTCGACTGACTAGTTTCACTATTGGTGACTCATAGCATCTCACTCATTTCCTGTTCATCAGTAGGAGGCAGCAGTCTGCACCTTTGCATCACATTTTGAAGGTATCTGTGTGTTTGTCCTTGTGGAGAACACGTTGCCTATTATATCCTCTAGGTCCATGAGTGACCCTCATCCTCAGTAAAAGTGGATTCACGCTGGCACAGTCTGCTTTGTTTTATTGTGACACACAGAACATTATAGGTTTCGGTGAATAAAAGCTAACTAAATTGAAGTCATTCTTGTGAAATGAAAATACATTTTTCAGCTGTTCTTAACTTTTCAATATAGATACACACTATGTCTTATGAAATAGTAAATGGAAAACACGATCCAAAAAGGTCTACTTTGCTAGATAATTTGCATAAAGGGCATCTGAGCAACACAAGTCCACAACACAACCTGTTACACAGGCACTCAAGTTTGGTTTTCTTTTCTTTCTTTCTTTTTTTTTTTGAGATGGAATTTTACTCTTGTTGCCCAGGCTGGAGTGCAATGGCGCGATCTCGGCTCACTGCAACCTCTGCCTCCCAGGTTCAAGCGATTCTCCTGCCTCAGCCCCCTGAGTAACTGGGATTACAGGCATGCGCCACCACGCGGCGCTAATTTTTCATTTTTTTTTTTTTTTTTTTTTTTTTTTTTTTTTTTTTTGAGGCGAAGTCTCGCTCTGTCGCCCGGACTGGAGTGCAGTGGCCGGATCTCAGCTCACTGCAAGCTCCGCCTCCCGGGTTTGCGCCATTCTCCCGCCTCAGCCTCCCGAGTAGCTGGGACTACAGGCGCCCGCCACCTCGCCCGGCTAGTTTTTTTTTTTGTATTTTTAGTAGAGACGGGGTTTCACTGTGTTAGTCAGGATGGTCTCGATCTCCTGACCTCGTGATCCGCCCGTCTCGGCCTCCCAAAGTGCTGGGATTACAGGCTTGAGCCACCGCGCCCGGCCTTTCATTTTTAATAGAGACGGGATTTCTCTATGTTGATCAGGCTGGTCTTGAACTCCCGACCTCAGGTGATCCGCCCGCCTCGGCCTCCCAAAGTGCTGGGATTACAGACGTGAGCCACCACGCCCAGCCTACAGATTTGGTTTTCAATGTCACTTGACATGCACAAAGTACAGGTGACCAAGCACCTTTATTCTTTTTTTTTTTTTTCTTTTTCTTTTTCTGCGACGGAGTCTCGCTCTGTCGCCCAGGGTGGAGTGCAGTGGCACAATCTCAGCTCACTACAACTTCTGCCTCCCAGGTTCAAGCGATTCTCCCACCTCAGTCTCCCGAGTAGCTGGGATTATAGGCGCAGACCACCATGCCTGGCTAATGTTTGTATTTTTAGTAAAGACAGGGTTTTACCATGTTACCATGTTGGCCAGACTGGTCTCAAACTCCTGACCTCAGGTGATCTGCCCGCCTCGGTCTCGTAAAGTGCAGGGATTATAGGCGTGAGTCACCGTGCCCGGCCACAAGCACCTTTTTTCTTTAACTCCTATGTTTGCAATTAAAATGAAAAAACTGGGCCGGGCTCAGTGGCTCAAGCCTGTAATCCCAGCACTTTGGGAGGCCGAGACGGGCGGATCACGAGGTCAGGAGATCAAGACCATCCTGGCTAACACAGTGAAACCCCGTCTCTACTAAAAAAAATACAAAAAAACTAGACGGGCGTGGTGGCGGCACCTGTAGTCCCAGCTACTCTGGAGGCTGAGGCAGGAGAATGGCGGGAACCCGGGAGGCGGAGCTTGCAGTGAGCTGAGATCCGGCCACTGCACTCCAGCCTGGACGACAGAGCGAGACTCGGTCTCAAAAAAAAAGAAAAGAAAAAAGAAAAAACTGTATAAGCATTCTTATTTAATTAACAAGTGATGAGTCATTTTTCGTAAATGGACCTAAATACCTTAAGAAAGTCATCAAGTGTCAGAGAGATGTAAACTACCATTGACAGCCTTTCGGGACATATGGAAGGAACCTGTTTGCAATGACAACATGATGTGGGTGGTGCCTACTTACACTGAAAGATTCGGATGGGGTTTTCAGAGTGCCCTCTCCACTGTCTTCCTTCACCCAGCCCGCCTCCTCTTCTAGGACTCTGATGCCACTTTCCTCCTGCGTCCCCTGGTGTCTGTCTGCTTTTCTGTTCCCCCTATTTCTACCTGAGGACTTTTCTGTGCCTTTCATTCATCCTCCATCTGTGTGTCCCATGGCACTGACTTCAAAGCCCCTGATGGCACTGAAACTCAGTGGTGTGAATGAAGACTGCAGTGCTACTGGGGATGTATTCTCCATTTGTACTTAAAGAGTTATGTCAAAACCTAAACTGTAGGACTGACGGATAATGATAATCTGTCTAAGGCAAAAACATAAGCTTAACTGCCTATCCTCATATAACAGGAAACTAAACTATTTATATTGAACTGAATTCTCCTACATTTACAATCAGATACCTGCACCTTCCTGGACAGGCAAGAGACACTCCCAAACTGCGCTGTATCCTAGTATATAATACTTTCGGCCAACCTACATGTGTAACTTACATCATTTTCAGAATGCTTCAAGTGGCATATTAGACGTTAATAATTTAAGCAGTGAAATTAACTGGTACAGAATATATAGGTATATAATAAAAGAAGTAATTAAAATCTTTGCTCCATCTGTTCATATTAGCTATACATGTTCTCAAGTCCCAAAGAAAAGATATTATTTAAAAGCAATTTTTAAAAATATTTAAAAATTAGCACCCTATAGTTCTCATTTAATAAGTTAAATGGGCAATTAATTGGTGTTTTATTTCAATAGAAGCTTATTTCAAAAAGCTTTCCACAGAGTTATTTTGTGTAAAATGGTAATTATGCCCACAATTTTTAAAATGAAGCTTGCAGAAAGGGCTCATTTTGGCCATAAACATAATTTTCATTGATGTTTCCCTTAAAGACAAATGTTTCCTTCACTGAAATAGACTTTCGGAAATTGTTTAATTATTTTTACATTGGCAATTGAGTATCCTCCTTGAGTATCCTCATTAATTATTACATTGCCACTGGTACCTCAGAAGTATTTGGTGTTTTCTTAAGTTCTTTAAGCTCTTTATTTTATTCATTTATTTAGGGTTTTTTTTGTTGTTGTTGTTGTTGAGACAGAGTCTTGCTCTGTCGCTCAGGCTGGAGTGCAGCAGCCTGATCTCGGCTCCCTGCAACCCCTGCCTCCCGGGTTCAAGTGATTCTCCTGCCTCAGTCTCCTGAGTAGCTGGGATTATAGGCTCGCACCACCAAGCCTGGCTAATTTTGGTATTTTTAGTAGAGACAAGGTTTTGCCATGTTGCCCGGGCTGGTCTCAAACTCCTGACCTCAAGTGACCCGCCTGCCTGGGACTAAGTTCTTTAAGCTCTTAATGTAGAGTCTGAAAAGAGGGTTTCAGTCTGGGATTAAGTGGCTTTTTATTTATTTATTTATTTATTTATTTATTTATTGAGACGGAGTCTCCTGCCTCAGCCCCCCCAGTAGCTGGGACTACAGGCGCGCACCACCATGCCCAGCTAGTTTTTGTATTTTTAGTAGAGACAGGGTTTCACCATGTTGGCCTGGCTGGTCTCGAACTCCCGACCTCTGGTGATCCGCCCACCTCGGCCTCCTAAAGTGCTGGGATAACACATGTGAGCCACCGCTCCCGGCCAAGAGCCAATTATTTAATATTCCTAACTTTTTAACATATCCTAAAATACAACTCACCACCCAAGTTCAGGCGGTCAGGCGTTCGCCGATGCTCTGTTGGCTGCCCTCCTCTTCCCGCTCTGCTCCAGCCCCGCCCCAGCCTCCGACCCTGGGGACCGCTGTCTCGCTGCCGAGGAAGCTGCGCCGCACCGGCCTCGCCTCTGCCGCCACCTGGCGCCCGGCCGGGGCACGACGCCCTGGACGGCCTCCGTAATAATATGAGCCGCGCGCCCCCGTGGGCGCCCCTGCCCCTCGCGGCCGCGCGCCTCGGCTCCCTTCCGTGGGCTGCAGGTCTCACCCCCAATCCCACTCCCACGTGGACCCGGGTTCCCTCCGGGTTGAAAGCAGGGAACCTGCAAGGCTACTCATCCTAAAAACGACCTTAATCCTGCTAGCCTCCAGGAGCCCCGCACCCTGCTCGCCCTGGTCCCGGGGAAGGCACCCCATCCCGCCATCCCACACCCCAGAGCGGATCCAGGGCTACATTCTCCCAGTAGCTCCGTCAGGGCCCTGAATGACCCCCGCACACCCGTGCGCACTTCCCCGGGGCTGGCCTGACTCCTTACACCTGCAGCCCCTTCTTCCCTCAGGCCCTCAGCTGCTGTCAAAGCCAGTGTCCTCAAGACTGCGCCTGTCACGGTCCTGCGTGGTCCCCAGGCAGTCCGCGCCTAGACGCATCCTACTGGATCGCCCAGAGGCCTCAACGGAGGGCTGTGCTTTCTTCTTTTTTTCTTTCTTTTTTAGGGGGGCAGGGGAGGCAGGGTGTTGAGCCTTGCTCTGTCGCTCAGGCTGGAGTGCTGTGGCGCGATCTCGGCTCACTGCAACCTCGCCTCCCGGGTTCAAGCAATTTCCTGCCTCAGCCTCCCGAGTAGCTGGGACTACAGGGCCCTCCCATCACACCCAGCTAATGTTTTTAGAGATGGGGTTTCATCGTGTTGGCTAGGCTGGTCTTGAACTCCTGACCTCAAGTTATCCCCCCGCCTCAACCTCCCTAAGTGCTGAGATTATAGGCATGAGCCACTGCTCTGGCCCTTAAAATCCACTTTTCATTGCACATCACAATACAATTGAGAAATGGTTTGTCGTTGTTATGTAGAATAAGAGATGACACTTCAAAATGATTTTTAAAAATTTTTGCTCAGCTCATGAGGCACCAACTTATTGAGACTTTTTACCTTTCCAATTTGCTTCAAATGCCAAACGACCATTGAATGGTCAACGCTGAGCTGTCAGCAACTTCTCCTGTAGCTGTAAGAGGATCAGCTTTGATGATTGCTGTCAATTGATCACTCAACTTCCGATGGCCGGCCTCTATTTGCAAAACTTCTCGAACCACCGCTGCACTGTGTGTGCCCTAGCAGTTCCTGGGCCAAATGCGTTGTTGATGTTGCCAGTTGTCTCTTCTGCATTTTGACCTCAAATAAGAAAATTGCTCGAATTTGCTTTTTGTCTAACATCATTTCCATAGTCTAAAATAAACATAAAATAAACAGCAAGTAATAAGTCATTAGCAAAAAAACATAAAGCAAGAAATGCCCATTAATGATGTATAACGTCATATTTATTTAAGAACATATTCCAATATCAAACAGCAAATTCCAGCAGTGCAAAAACCACAATTACTTTTGCATTCACCTAAAATTGGAATGACACAGAGAAGACTAGCATGGCCCCTAAAAAATAAATACATAAAAATAAACTGCAGAAGGGATTATTTTATTTAGTTTAATTTGTTTTGTTTGTTTGTTTGTTTAGACCTACATACTGGTCACTTTTTCGTCCTCACATTTTTGTGTGTCTGACCTTCATCTGGCATCATATTCCTTCTGCCTGATTTACAGGTATATTCTTTACAAATTTTCCTAGTGAGGATGTCTAGTGGCAAACACTCATTTTGTTTACCTGAAAATGTCTTTATCTTACCCTAATTTTTTTTAGACTAGATCTCACTGTTGTTGGAGTGCAGTGGCGCAATCATAGCTTGTGGTATCCTCCATCTCCTGGGCTCAAACGATCCTCCCGCCTCAGCCTCCCGAGTAGCTGGAACTACAGGCATGCACTGCCACGCCCAGCTAACATTTAAAAAATTTTATTAGAGACAAGGTCTCAGTGTGTTACCCAGGCTGGTCCTGAACTCTTGAGTTCAAGCTCCCTGCCTCCCAAAGTGCTGGGATTACAGGCGTGAGCCACTGCAACCGTATTTTGCTTTCATTCTTTTTTTTTTTTTTTTGAGACAGAGTTTCCCTCTTGTTGCCCAGGCTGGAGTGCAGTATCTCAGCTCACTGCAACCTCCACCTCTTGGATTCAAGTGATTCTCCTGCCTCAGCCTCCCAAATAGCTGGGATTACAGCACGCACCACACACCTGGCTAATTTTTTTTGTATTTTTAGTAGAAATGGGGTTTCACCATGTCGGTCAGGCTGGTCTTGAACTCATAACCTCAGGTGGCCCACTCACCTTGACCTCCCAAAGTGCTGGGATTACAGGCATGAGCCACCGCGCCCAACGCTCTAAATATTAAAATATATCTTTTTTCTACTTACAGTATTTTAGGTACACAATTATTTTCTTTCAGCCCACTAACAATATTCCATTTTTAGCTCTGCCTCTGTTGTGGGTGATGAAAATAGATCTTTGTTCATTTGAACATCTCCATCTTCTTCACTGGCTGCTTTGGAGGCTTCTCTTAGTTGTTGGTGCTTGATAATTCATTATGGTGTGCCTAAGTGTAGATTCATTTATTCCATTTACTTATTCATTAGAAATTCTCAGGAATTATAATAATTATAATAAATTATAATTGTAATATATATTTTTAAATTTATGTATATTTTATATATATATCATTTACATATAATATATAATAATAATTATAATAATTATTATTATTATTATCATCATCATCATTTTTGAGACAGAGTCTCACTCTGTTGTCCAGGCTGGAGTGCAGTGGCATGATCTTGGCTCACTGCAACCTCCGCCTCCTGAGCTCAAGCGATTCTCCTGCCTCAGCCTCCCGAGTAGCTGGGATTACAGGTGCCCGCCACTACGCGCAGCTAAATTTTGTGTTTTAGTAGAGACGGGGTTTCACCATGTTGGTCAGGCTAGTCTCGAACTCCTGACCTCGGGTAATCCACCCACCTGCACCTCCCAAAGTGCTGGTGTTACAGGCGTCAGTCACCGCACTCGGCCTCTCAGGAACTGTTTCTGAGGAACCATTCTTAGAAATATTTCTACAAATATAATCTTAGCCTTATTCTTTCTCTTCCCTCTGAAATTCCAACACCCATATGATAGGCCTTGTCATTGTATTCTCCAAGTTTCTTAACTTTTCTTTCATATTTTCTATCTCTTTTTCTCTCTATACTGCATTCTGGGTAATTCTATGAGATTTATTTTGTACTTCACCAATTTTATCTTCGTCTGTGTCTTCCGTTAAACCTCTCCATTTGCTTTGATAATTTATTTATTTATTTATTTATTTATTTATTTATTTATTTTATTTTATTTTTTTTTTGAGACAGAGTCTCGCTCTGCCCCAGGCTGGAGTGCAGTGGCCGGATCTCAGCTCACTGCAAGCTCCGCCTCCCGGGTTCACGCCATTCTCCTGCCTCAACCTCCCGAGTAGCTGGGACTACAGGCCCCGCCACCTCGCCCAGCTAATTTTTTTGTATTTTTAGTAGAGACGGGGTTTCACCGTGTTAGCCAGGATGGTTTCAATCTCCTGACCTCGTGATTCGCCCGTCTCGGCCTCCCAAAGTGCTGGGATTACAGGCTTGAGCCACCGCGCCCGGCCGATAATTTATTTTTTGTCTTTGTAATGTGGTTCTTTTTCAAATGTGCTTGGTCAATATTTTTCGATTTTTTAATTCTAAACAAACATACACAAAAAGTTGAAATAATAGTATAATGAACTGTTATTTATCAGTTGTTAATATTTTTGCTATATTTGTTTTATCTATTTTTCTATAGATTATTTTGCTAAAAGATTCGAAATAAGTTGCACACATGACATTTGACTCCTAAGTACTTCAGTGGAAAAGAAGCTTCTAAGAATACTGGCATTTTTTTACAAATCCAGAATTCCGTCATTATGCCTAAGTACCAATCATCTCCTAACATCATTTAATACCTACTCCGCGTTCACATTTGCTTGATTGTCCCTAAAATGTCTTATTTTTCCAAGGATTTAATAAGGGTTCATGTCTTACATTTTTATTATGCCTTATTTTAATAGCTTTTATGAGATATAATTGACCTATGTGAAACTGCGCATATTAAAGGGTAGAGTTTGATAGGTTTTGACATGTGTGTAGATGTGAAACTTCCATTACAACCGATGCGTGAACATATCCTGTCACTCCTAAACATCTTCTTGTCCTCCTTTGTACTCTTTCTACTCCCTGCTCTCCAATTCCCAGGCAGTTACTGATCTTTTTTCAGTCACTACTGATTAGATTTCATTTTCTAGCATTTTTAGTGAATGGAATTATACACTAAATCTTCTTTTCTGTCTGGTTTCTTTTGCCTTGAATGGTTATCTTCAGATTTATCCATGTTGTTGCATGAATCAATACTCGTTCCTTTTAACTGCAGATAGGGTGAAATTCATACTTCAGTAAGACTGAGTTATCCAACCTATGAACACAGTACATCTCTCCATCTATTCAAGTTTCCTTTAATTTCTCCCAGTGATATTCTGCAATTTGCAATGTTCAGATATTGTCCATATTTTGCAAAATATATCACTAAATGTTTCATATTTTTGATATTATGTTAAAATATATTGTTTATGTAGTTTCAAATTTATCGTTGCTGTTTTTTAAAGATTGGCTCTGTATCCTGTAAGCTTACTAAACTCGTTAATAAATTGTTGTAGCTTTTTTGTTGATTCCAAAAGGATTTTTCAGCTAAAGAAATGTGTTTTCTGGCCAGGTGTGGTGGCACATGCCTGTAATCCCAGTTACTTGGGGGGCTGAGCCAGGAGAATCGCTTGAACCCTGGAGGCAGAGGTTGCAGTGAGCTGAGATCACGTGCCACTGCACTCCAGCCTGGGCAAAAACAGTGAGACTCCAGGAAAGAAGGAAGAAAGGAAAGAAAGAAGGAAGGGAGTGAGGGAGGGAAAGAAAGAGAAAGAGAGAGAGGGAGAGAGGGAGGCAGGGAAGGAAGAAAGAAAGCAAGCTATTATCTAATAGCTTTCCTGCTATTAGAGAGAAAAATTAGTCTTTGACCATTAATTATTATGCTAGCTATAGTGCTTTATATATATATATATATATATAGAGAGAGAGAGAGAGAGAGAGAGAGAGAGAGAGAGAGAAGCCCTTTATCCTATTAAAGACATGCCCTTCCTTTCCTCCTAGTTTGTGTTTCTATCATGCATGAATGCTGGATTGGATTTGCTAAAATTGTGTTAAGAAATTTTGCATTTATATTCATGAGGGCGCTCAGCCTGTCCTTTTGTTGTTGTGGTTGTGGTTGTTGTGGTTGTTGTTGTTGTTGTTGTTTTGGTGAGATGGAGTCTCGCTCTGTCATCCAGGCTGGAGTGCTGGGGCGTGATCTTGGCTCACTGCAACCTCTGCCTCCCAGGTTCACGCCATTCTCCTGCCTCAGCCTCCCGAGTAGCTGGGACTACAGGCGCCCACCACCACGCCCGGCTAGTTTTTTGTATTTTTAGTAGAGACGGGGTTTCACTGTGTTAGCCAGGATGGTCTTGATCTTCTGACCTTGTGATCTGTCCACCTCAGCCTCCCAAAGTGCTGGGATTACAGGCTTGAGCCACCGTGCCTGGCCTTGATGTTGTCTTTCTTGCAACATGTTTTTTGGGTCTTTGTATCAGGGCAACACTGGTCTCTGAATTGGGAAGTATTTCTCTCTTGACTCTTTCGTAACAGTTTAGTATTGGCACAGTTTTCAAGTCATAGAAACAATGTTTCGGCTTTTGGATTTGTTGGTGGTTTGTTCTCAGCTGCCAAGGATGAAACACCAGCAGATAGGGTACAAGCTATGCAAAGGTAATGAAGAAGGAAAAAGGTTTGGCATAGATCATTTGCTGCCAGACACTGTCACATGTTGTTGTTGTTGTTGTTGTTGTTTATTGAGACAGAGTCTCACTCTGTTGTCCAGGATGGAGTGCAGTGGCACGATCTCAGTTCACTGCAACCTCTGCCTCCCAGGCTCAAGTGATTCTCCTGCCTCAGCCTCCCAAGTAGCTGGGACTACAGATATGCACCACCATGCCTGGCTAATTTTCGTGTTTTTAGTAGAGATGGGGTTTCACCATGTTGGCCAGGTTGGTCTTGAACTCCTGACCCGAAGCAATCTGCATGCCTCGGCCTCCCAAAGTGCTGGGATTACAGGTATGAGCCACCGCGCCTGGCTTGTTGCATGTTTAATCTCTTTTCATTGTCTCACAATTTCCTGAAGAGTGTAAGATGACTCTCATTTTACAAGTTTGTTAAGAGAGGTTAAATATTCGCCTAAAATAGCACAGTAAGTCTTGGAGTTGGGATGGAAAAGCAGACTCAAGGCCTCTAGAGGCTCCACCCTTTCTTACACCAGGTGAGCAGGGTGCAGAACATGCCTAGTAGTTGAGGAAACTGTGCTCTGGAAATTTCATCTGAGTTCACTCTAGAGTTGTTTAATTTCACAGATTCCAAATTGAACTAAATCCTGACACTGGTTTGCTAAATCAAGTTTAGCCTAAAGCCGCCTCCTAACATATTTTAAGTTCAGCCTGAAGGTTTCTCTGTACGTCTTGTGAACTATATAGCAAGTGGAGATGTAAACAGACCATAGCCTACACCTGATTTGGCCAATCAAATGTAGCCAACTGTTTGAACTGTGTTTTGTTTTGTTTTTAGACAGAGCTTCGCTCTTGTTGCCCAGGCTGGAGTGCAGTGGCGTAATCTCGGCTCACCCCAACCTCTGCCTCCCAGGTTCAAGCAACTCTTCTGCATCAGCCTCCCAAGTAGCTGGGATTACAGGCACACACACCACCACGCCTGGCTAATTTTGTATTTTTAGTAGAGACAGGATTTCTCCATGTTGGTCAAGCTGGCCTTGAACTCCCAACCTCAGGTGATCCACTCACTTAGGGCTCCCAAAGTGCTGGGAATATAGGCGTGAGCCACCTCGCCCAGCCTGAACTGTGTTTAAATAAGGCACATGCTGAGTTGTAAACAATCCAGCTGCTTCTGTACCTCACTTCCATTTTCTGTACATCTCTTTCCTTTTCTTTCCATAAATCTTCCACCATGTGGGCGCACTGGAGTCTCTGAACCTGTTGTGATTCCGGGGGCTGCCTGATTCTCAAATCATTCATTGTTCAATTAAACTCCTTTAAATTTAATTCGGCTAAAGTTTTTCCTTCATCAAGTTGAAACTGTCTGGAGTAGTTCCAGGGATAAACTAACTCAGTTTAGCACCTAAGCAAATAGAAATAATATGATAGTGAAAATAATACTAATAACAACTTATAAAAAGTAGATACATAAAGTGGTTGCTAAATCCTATCTGAAATTTGTAGTGATACCAGGCAACCTCCTCTCATGACTTTCTCAGGAAGCACTTGGCAGCCCAAGAAAATGGACACAGTTCCATATGACAGGGATCATTGGAGGGATCATGTGAGGAACGGCAAGGAATTGGGCTGGTGGTGAGGGTCTGGGGGGAAGAGTTAGGTTGCTAACAAGAGCGTCCTATCAAAAAGCAAAGTCAGCTGCTCTGAAATAAGGAACAGTGTTACTCAAATGTAACTTCCCAATGGGCTCACCTTGCCTGCTGGCTAAACAGAGTCAATGTATCAAGACAGGGGAATTGCAATAGACAAAGAGTAATTCACGCAGAGCCAGCTGGGCAGGAGACTAGCGTTTCATTATTACTCAAATCAGTCTCCCCCAGCATTAGGGGGGCAGAATTTTTAAGGACAACTTGGTAGGTGGGGGGAAGCCAGTGACCCGGGAGTGCTGATTGGTCAGAGATGAAATCATAGGGAGTCGGAGCTGACTTCTTGTGCTGAGTCAGTTCCTGTGTGGGAGACACAAGATCACATGAACCAGTTTATCCATCTGGGTGGTGCCAGCTTGAATGCAGGGTCTGCAAAATGTCACAAGCACTGATCTGAGGAGCAGCTTAGGGAGGGTTAGAATCTTGTAGCCTCTAGCTGCATGACTCCTAAACTATAATTTCCCTCCCTCCCTTCCTTCCTTCCTTCTCTCTTTTTCTTTCTCTCTCTTTCCTTCCTTCCTTCCTTTCCCTCCCTCCCTCCTTCCTTCTGCATGACTCTTAAACCTTCTTTTTTTCTTTTCTTTCCTTCTTTCTTTCTTTCTCTTTCTTTCTTTCTTTTTCTTTTTCTCTTTCCTTCCTTCCTTCCTTTTTCTTTCTTTCCTTTCTGTCTCTCTCTCTCTCTTTCTTTCCTCTTTCCCCATTCCCTCTCCTCCCCTCCCTTCCCCTCCCCTCTCTTCCCTTCTCTTTTCTTTCAACAGTTTTGCTCTTGTTGCCCAGGCTACAGGGCAATGGTGCTATCTCGGCTCACTGCAACCTCTGCCTTCCAAGTTCAAGCAATTCTCTGCCTCAGCCTCCCGAGTAGCTGGGACTACAGGCGCCCACCACCACGCCTGGCTAATTTTTGGATTTCAGTAGAGACAGGATTTCACCATGTTGGCCAGGCTGGTCTCGAACTCTTAACCTCAGGTGATTCACCTGCCTCAGCCTCCCAAAGTGCTGGGATTACAGGTGTGAGCCACCACGCCCAGCTGTTTAATCTCTTTTTAATAAAATATTTCATTGTGTTATAATTTGATTCTCCCAGCACCATTTGAGGTATACGCGTGGTGTTAGTCCAGTTTTAACACACTTGCTCAATTCGTGGAAAATGAACAGCACAGCTGTTCTCCAGAGATGCTCAGATCCGCAGCCCAGTGCTTTTTTTCCGTATGTTCTTTACCCACACCAGCTCTGATTCCAATTTTTTGAGTTTATACCCGGATCCTGCACCACCCTTCTCCAGCCTCTGGTCCTTGACATCGTTTCTTTATTCATCTGCACCAAGGACTGAAGCAGAAGTAACAATCTGTTTGAACAATGTCTACATTCAGAACATACTAGAAGATACAGCACACTTCTTACACGGATCAGCAATTCAGCGATGTTCTCTTTTCATTTTTCGCTTAGAGCTTCACGTTGGTGGGAAGCTTGTTTGGCCATAAAAAGAACTGCCAAGCACAGGTACGCCACGACCCTGCAGGTTCCTGGGGAGAGGCAGCACGTCTTCTTTGGAGAGGACAGTTAAATATGTCCCCTCTGACACAACTACACCGACCCTTTTCCAAGCTCTGCAGCCATCCTCCCCACCCAGTGAAACAAAATGTAGTAGACTTCTGTTGTTTAATTGCACTTAATACACCTTTTTTTTCTTTCAACCACTTTGAACAAACTTACATATTGTCAATAAATCTTTTGAGCTTCCATTTCTATAAAACATTCTGGGGCAGTGTACAGTACAAACTTCAGTGACACAAACTACCATTTGGAAGTATGATCTATGTGTGTATTTCCACTTAAATAAGAACACGTAGTTCCATGGAAATGTTACCCTGTAGCAATTTTCTAGGCCTCCCAGCCTTCAGCCCTGACTAATGGCTTCAATTCATTCTTCCAGAAAATTAAAGAAGCTGTTGTCATTCTGTGGTGGATACAAAGTTAGATAATTTTTCTCCCAAAAAGATAAAACACATAAATATTCTTATATTTGGAGGCAGGAAAATCTCATCTGTTCAATTCCTCCCAGAAATGAGAGGTTTAATGCAAGCTGAGCCTCCCTACCAACCAACTAACTTCACCTGCCCAGGGGGACAGGAAGAAGCAGCATGGACTATTTCCTTTCCACACACCCACTCCTCCCGATCACTTTACTTTCATTACTTTATTTACTTTAGAGACAAGATCTCATTCTGTTGCCCAGGCTGCAGTGCAGTGAAGTGACCATAGCTCACTGCAGCCTTGAACTTTAGGGCTCAAGCGATCCTCCCACCTCAGCCTCCCAAGTGTCGGGATTACATGCATAAGCCACCATACCGGCCACCCATGCTTACTTTAAATTGCAGGAAGCAATTGCAGTCAATGTTTTTGGGAGTGATGGCTGCTCTGTGAAGCTTAAAAATTCCAACATATTTTCTTCCGTAGATTCCCGAAAGACGCTGAGAGCCTTTCACTTCACAGAAAAAACACAGGTGTCAAGCCGTGTGACCCCAGGAAAAATCACGTGACCTTTCTAGGTTTCAAATTGTAAAATGAGAAAGTTGAACTAGCTGCTTTCTGAGCTCGTCACAAAGTTTAATATTCTACGACTTTTCTAGGATTGAACAATAAAACATCAAGCACTTTTTTTTTTAAAGAAAATATATTGAATGATGGTTATAAGTCAATGGCCCTGGAATTCATCCATTTCTAGGGTTCAGAGTGTTCCTGTCTGCTCGTTTGATCACAGCCGGGAGAGCACACTTGGCTATAATAAAAATAAAAACGTACTAATGATTCACGAGTATACTTACAGCCATCTTTCTTTATGCAGATCACCGATAGCACGGAACTGCCCCTCTCCGGGGAGGTAGGGTACACAGAGGGCAGCCACCTCGAAAGAGAAGACAGCCCTCTCCAAGCCGCTTCAGTCCTCAACACAGCCAGCCTATTGCCGGCCAGTCTTCATCTGGAGCCAAGGTACATGGGAAAATGGGTGCTGTTCCTCCCCAACCATCCCAGCCTTCTCCTCTGTCCCTGCTGACCTCAGTCCCACCAGCCAGCATGCATGCTGAGTGTTGCTCTCCCCCTACCATCCCAACCTTCTTCCCCATCGCTCCCCACCTCAGCCCCTCCTACCAGCACGCATGCTGAGTGTGCTCTCCCTCGCCCACCCCCAGACTGCTTGCCCCATCATCAAGACTCCCGTGGCATCTTCAGATTCAAAACCTTCTCAGGGACGTCCTCAATTCTCCTTAGCAGACCCAGGTCTCAGCTCACACCTGCACCTGCCGTGGGCTTTGTCACAGACGTGTCTGCCCACCGCGGAGCCCTCCAGACTTCCTGGCAGCCGCTCACGCCGCTTTGCCCCAGGTTTCCATGCAGCTGTGCCATGCCTGGGTTCTGCACCTCACACCCTGGGTATTTCTCTGAAGCTGACTCTCTCAGCGTCCTTTCCTCAAGCTCCTGCGCTATCCTCCCCTTCCCTGTGGGTGGGCGCTCCTCAAGCTTCCTGCCTGCCCAAGCCCCCCACTGCTCCTCTTGGGCATGCTTCTGGGAGTGCATCCGTGGCTCCCCAAGTGTGCTTCCAGTCCTGAGCCCTCCGGTGCACCCCACACCTACATTTCCAAATACCCAGGGATCCGTGCAGCAAAGTCCTACCACCACACCACAGTCATCCTGTCACACCCAAACTCCCTGCTCCATCCAATCTGCCTCTCTTCTCGCGACCATCTTGCTTGCCTGGGTGGCACTCCTTGATTCCCTGGCGAATCTGTCTGATCAGTCAGCTGGCCTGGACCACTGTTGCGGGAAACTGAGGACTAGAGAGACTGATAGGGAGAATAGGAGGATTGTTTATTTAAGGTACTCACCAGCTTAGTGGATTCATATCCAAAGAGCTGAGCATTGAACAAAGACTGAGCAGGGTTTTTATAAGCAAACTTACAGAAGCAAACTAAAGCAGTTAATCATATGGTAGGTCACATAATCTATAGCATAGCATAACTTAACTTGTGGCCTTGTATAGCTTGTAGCTTGTAACTGCATTGAAAGAAAAACAAGAACTGGCTAAATACAGACATTTGTAAAACATAGTTAATGCCTAAGAAGCCAGGGAAAGGAGTAACAGTAAAGGAATTTGTCTTTTTCCCTTTTTTTTTTTTCCCTTCAACTTTGGCCTGGAAGAGGGTGGCGGTGGGGGTGGTGTCTGGAGCCCATTCCTTTGGCCTTGGTTTTTTAAACAGCATTATCTTGTAACTGTCTTTGAAGTGAGCTTGCCAGGCAGAAGAAAACTTGTCCTTTTCTTTTTAACCCTTGCCTTGCCTGTTACTTTTCTTGGAGTGAATAAATGCATATTTATTTTTAAATTTCTGCCTCACCATGACGTCACTGGTGTGGTTGCCAGGCTCGGCTCGTCACCTCTTCCTGTCTGGTCCTGCTGCTGCAGCCTGGTGTGGACACCTGCCTCCTCTTGACCCCTGGCTTTTGTCACCTCAACGAACCTCTGCTTCCAGGCTCTCCTCTCACAGTCCTTCTGCTCTCCTGCCATCGGAGTCCCAGCTCTCCCCTTTAAGCCTGACCTTTTCTCTCCTAAGCTAAAATATTATGATGGTTTGCCAATTCCTGCACTAAGGATTTAAACATAGAACATGTGATACTTAAGACGTGCAAAATGGTAGAAGTCTTGCTATGGACACCTGCACGCCCAGCAGCACCTCCATGACATGAGGCTGGAGCCCTGTGTCCTCACAGCTGCTGCAGTGCCTAACTCCAGGGCCCCTGTCCAGGCCTGTTTGCTATGCCCAAGAGTTGTGCTGTGAAAGGAGGCCTGCCTGTCACTCTCCCCTGTTTTATTCCTCCTTTGGGGACATGATCCACAGAGAGAGAGAGAGCTGGGAAGTTTATCATTACCAGCCATTTCTTTTTCCTTTGCTGCCTCTTATCTCTAAGCTACATATAGCACTGTTTTGCCTGCTTTATATAAGTGACATCATGTTGTACATATCTTTATGCATCATTTTTTACTTTGATTTCTTTCTTTTCTTTCTTTTCCTCCTTTCTTTTGTTTTCTCTTTCTTTCTCCCTTTCTTTCTCTCTTTCTTTCTTCCTTCCTTCTTTTCTTTTTTTTTCTTTTCCTTTTTTGAGACAGAGACTCACTCTGTCGCCCAGGCTGGAGTGCAGTGGCACCATCTCGGCTCACTGTAATCTCTGCCTCCTGGATTCAAGCAATTCTCCTGACCTCAGGTGATCTGCCTGCCTTGCCCTCCCAAAGTGCTAGGATACAGGTGTGAGCCATCACGCCCAACCTCAATTTCTTTTTTAATAGAGATAGGTCTCACTCTGTTGCCCAGGCTGGAGTGCAGTGGTGCAGTCACACTCACTGCAGCCTCCACCCTCCCGGGCTCACGGGATCCTCCCCCATCAGGGTCCTGAGTAGCCAGGACTACAGGTGTGCCCCGCCATGGCTGGCTAATTCACTTTCAATTTTGTTCATTTTCACTGCTATGTAGAATTCCATTGTATACTATACAATAATCTTCTCATCTATTCTCCCGTAGATGTAATTTTTGCAATTTCTAATTTAAAAAAACCATTATAAATAATATTACTTTAGTTCATGTCACTGCACTTTGGCCTGGGCAACAGATCAAGACCCCTGTCTCAAAAAAAAAAAAATCACTTTAAACATTCTTATGCATGTCTCTGTGTATATAAATGTCCTGGAATGTAAGAGTGGACATTCTAGGGTTTAAATCATTTCAACATGATTGAAATAATTTACTTCTTTCTTGCCAGCAGTGCCTGAAAATTCCTGCTGTGCATCTTCATCTTCATTTGGTGTGATTAGACTTCCCAATATTTACTAAACTCTGGGCTTTTCAGTTTTGGGAATTTCTAAGGAGGTTAAACTTCTCTTCATTTTTCTTTCCTTCTCACTGATCTGCCTTCTTATTTTTTCTCTATTTTAAAAATCAGGTTATATATTTAATCTAGCTATTGTAATGATATATTCGAGATACTAGTATTCTATCAGATAATGTGTTATAAATATCTTTTGCCATTCTGTAGCTAATTTAGCTTATTTTGTCACTTCATAGATTCAAGTTTTGAGTGTAATGTAATTTTTTTTTTTTTATGGAGCCTGGCTCTGTGGCCCAGGTTGGAATGGCAGGTGGCGTGACATCGGTTCACTGCAACCTCTGCCTCCCGGGTTCAAGCAATTCTCCCGCCAACGTGCCCGGCTAATTTTTTGTAATAGACAATTTTGTTTTTACAGTTTTACATTTACAGAATATTGGAGCAGCTAATAAAGCTTTCATCCACACCCCCTCCCACAATATTTCCCCTATTAATATTATCCTGCATTTGTGTGGTACCATTATTTGTTACAATTATTTTTTTCGAGATGGAGTTTTTGCTCTGTTGCCCAGGCTAGAGTGCAATGGTGCAATCTTGGCTCACTGCAACCTCCACCTCCTGGGTTCAAGCGATTCCCCTGCCTCAGCCTCCCGAGCAGTTGGAATTACAGTGCCCTCCAGCACGCCCGGCTACTTTTTGCATTTTTTAGTAGAGATGGGGTTTCACCATGTTGGCCAGGCTGGCCTCAAACTCCTGACCTCAGGTGATCCGCCCGCCTTGGCCTCCCAAAGTGCTGGGATTACAGGCGTGAGCCACCGCGCCCGGCCAGTCTGTACTACTTTGTTATGACAACTCCAGGAAACTAATACAACACTCCAAAGAGAAACTTGCAAACGTGTAGCAGCAGATGTATACAAGAATGTGCTGTGCATGCTTGAATAGCAGCTCTGTTCTCAGGAGCAAAAACCTGGAGACATTTCAAATGTCCATTAATAGAAAAGTGGGGCCGGGCGCGGTGGCTCAAGCCTGTAATCCCAGCACTTTGGGAGGCCGAGACGGGCGGATCACGAGGGTCAGGAAGATCGAGACCATCCTGGCTAACATGGTGAAACCCCGTCTCTACTAAAAATACAAAAAACTAGCCGGGCGAGGTGGCGGGCGCCTGTAGTCCCAGCTACTCGGGAGGCTGAGGCAGGAGAATGGTGTGAACCCGGGAGGGCGGAGCTTGCAGTGAGCTGAGATCCGGCCACTGCACTCCAGCCCGGGCGACAGAGCAAGACTCCGTCTCAAAAAAAAAAAAAAAAAAAAAAAAAGAAAAGTGGATCCATAAATTATGATTTAATCAGAACATAAAAGCAGCCCAAATGGAGAACATTACAGCAACATGCAACAATATGGATGAATATGGGCAATAAATATTCAGCAAATAAAATGAATTTCAAAGATGGCACACAGTATGAGGTTAACTGTTTTTTGCAAAGTTAAAAGTTATCAATTAGGCATTGTCTTTCTGGAATGTCTACACATAGCACATACTATACTACACCACCCTATACTACCTTACACAACACTACACTACACTACACTACACTACCTTATACAACACTACACTACACTACACCACCTTATACAACACTACCCTACACTATCCTACACCACACTATCCTACCCTACCCTATGCTACCCTACACTACAATACAGTACTCTACACTACAATAACCTACCCTACATGACAGTACTCTACACTACACTACACTACTCTATACTACACTGCACTATGCTACCCTACACTAAGCTACACTACAATACACTACACTAATCTACCCTACCCTACAGTACCCTACACTACACTACCCTACACTACACTACTCCACGCCACACCACACAACACTACTATCAAAAGGAACACAAGGGAAAGAACAATCCAGGGTCTGGGCAGTCAGGAGGTGGCAGAGGCAGCACACAGCGTGGGGAAGACATGCAAGTAGACGCAGTTATTGCCAAGTTTAGTTTTCACATTAGGTAGTGGGTTTCACAGGTGCTCATTATGTTTTTACAAAGGAACATATCTGTAAAAAGGGCCACGCGTGGGCTAAGCATGATGATTTACTGTGAAGCAAGGGTAACGATGAACTCAAGCTGGTGCACATGACTCCAGTAAGAAAAACATACAAGTGAACATACTTAGTTCTGTTGCTGTGGAGGAAGACAGAACAGAAGCAGAGAAACAGCTCGCTGTTTCTGCCACATCCCTTTGATCTGCCATTTAGGTAATTTCCAGTTCCTCGGCTGTGGAAAGCGTGGTGAGGACGTGACATGCACGGATTTATACAGATGCACAGCATCTTCCGGAGGGAAAAGAGTAGATGTGTGGATGTGAGATCCGTCAGGCCAAGGGTTTATCTACCAAGATGAGCAAGGACTCACACTCCAGAAAGTGACACCCTTGCTTACACCCTGCGAAGAGCACAGAAGGTTGTCAGCTTCCCAAATTTTTACTAACACTAAGCATTACCATTCGGGATGAAAAAAAAAAATCCTTGCCATCTTGTGCAGCCAAAAAGGCATGTTTTCACCATATTTTTACTTTGCATTTCTTTAGCAACTTTTAAGTTGGACGTATTCTATTAGCTCATTGGCCTTTTGGGTTTTTTCATTTGTGAACACTTGTTTGGATCCTTAACCCTTTTCTCTGGAGGTGGGGTGATGGGATTGCCTTTTTCTTATTGATCTGTGAGAGTATTTTACATATCAATCATTAGGAACATTGCTAAAGCGATAGACATTAACACTTTCAAATTACTTTAATCATCTCTGATGGTAAACTTGATAGAACATTTCTGACCTTTGAAGGCCCTGAACTCTCTCCCTTTATTCACCACTGCCCTTGAAATATATCTGCGGAGTGCTGCGTGTTTCCTAGAATCCTCCCAGGGTCCAAAGGTGAAACATGGAGGCAGGAGGAGCCAACAGCAAAGGACTCTACTGAACAAATGTCCCCTCTCACTATCGCCCTGCTCCAATTCCCTCTTCCCTCATTGCACAAAGAGCACTAAAGCCTTTTGCAGGGATTAACAAGCCACACATTATACTTTAAGAATTATTTGACATTTCAATCGCCGTGAAGTGTGAAAGGGTTCTATTGTGTACAGATCAAATCCATCATGAGCTCGCATAACGTCCCTGGGTAGAAGGCTGCTTTTCATTTTCATCTATATATCACAGGCAGTTTCCTCTTGGAGTTGGAAGACAATGTTTCAGTTATGCATCCAGAAAAGAACAATTTGTGCACGGTAATCAAATCAATGAATCACTAATCCTCCTTAAACCAGACTTAGTGTCTCAAAAAGAGCCTTCCAAAGGTTCCTTTCCCCACACATTATTTAACCAGGGTCTCCACTGGTTAATCATTAAAATGAGGCTGAATGCAGAGAATGGATGGGCAGATTGAGCGCAACAGAGAACAGGAAGAAAAAGGAAGTTTACAAGCACGAGGGAAAGCATCTTACCCTCCTTGGAGGTCGACAGTCTGACCCCTTTTAAAAGAGAAAGCCATAAATTTTCATTCCCACTCAAATTATTTCGTAACATCTACACAAGGATGTGTATTTAAAAACATTTGTTATTTTTCAAGTAGAACTAAGTATGTTTATTCATAGAGAAGACATTTAAATGACTGATGCAATGAAGAAAGTGGCCTCATTCTTCAAGCGTGCTCTCTGTCAACACCCGTGGCCGGGCCGGGCTGCAAGCGAGGGGCCTGGTTTCTCTGGGAATGGCTCTTGACGCTGCCCTGTTGTCAAAACACACTTTCCCCCCTTTCCCTTTCACCCTGTGTTGACCAGTGCACTGGGCAAAAGAGTCAAGAAAACGCTTTTCTCCAATCATGCTAATCTAGTCCCGAGGGAAGCAATTTCTCTCAAGAAAATCCCTGTGGAGCGGGTGGGACCGACGTGGTGCCGCAAGGTGACTGGAGACACGGGAAGGGGCTGGCCGTGCTGTGCACCTGCAGTGCTGAGCCCCGCGTCAGAGGCGGCCGCCGTGGGAAGCAAGGGGAGCAGCTCCCCACCGCCGGCCCAGTCTCCTCCGTCCCTGAGTTTAACACACAGCGTCACAGTCAGGCTGGGGGCCACTGACGCTGTTTGTTCTCCTGGGCACACAGCTGAAAGAATCAAGCCCAGAATGTGGCCCCAGGTTCAAAACCGCATCAACCTCCGTTCATAGATGAATTGTTTTTGCTGACCTATCAGATTGACTACAAACACCTCCAGGGGTGCGGCGCTGTCTGCCACCATCACCAGTGTCGGATATGGCTGGTACCCGAGTTCTCCAGCGTCTTCCTGGCTCCAGATGTGACACACGTGGCAGATTGTGGAAATCGCACAGAGGTGCTCTTTGGTGCGGTTTCCACAATCTTGGAAATGGAGACAAAGCCCTCCCAAGACACTACATCCGCTGGTACCTTCCTCTTGGACCTCCAGATCCCAGACTGTTAGAAATAAATTTGCGGCCAGGCATAGTGGCTCATGCCTGTAAGTCTAACATTTTGGGAGGCTGAGGAGGGAGCACTGCTGGAGGCCAAGAGTTCAAGGCCAGCCTGTGTAACACAGTGAGACTTCATTTTACAATACATAAAACAATTAGCAGGGTGTAGTGGCTCGCACTCACCTGTACTCAGAAGGCTCAGGTGGGAGGGTTGCCTGAGCCCAGGAGATGGAGTTGCAATGAGCTTCAATTGCACTACTGTGCTACAGCTTGGGCAACAGTGAAACTCTGTCTCTAGAAAAGATATAATAGTCGAAATTCTGCTTTTTATAAACTACCTTGTCTGGGGTCTCAGCATTCACAGACAGAGACATGTAGCATCAATAGGTAAATGGAGGTGATACCGTTAGAACAAAATAGAAAGGAATGCAAATATATAATAACAATTTGGTGCCCTTTGTGAGTTCTTAACAACTATGAATATCAATTCTGTCTACTTTTCTTATAGCTAATGCATGGACATGCAGATCAGAGCAGTAGGAGAGACAAAGGCTTTTCTGCAGAGTCACATGTCAATAGCATGCGTCCATGCGTCTCATTCTGTGGTGAGGACAGTGGACCCCTCAGCTCTGCTCCTTGGCTCACTTGCCCCACTCCTCTAGCCAGCTTTCATTGGCTCATTTCTTCATCATCACAAATTGTCGAGTGCCTAGTAGGTGCCAGCCTGGTTCCACATGCCGAGGGTAAAGTAGTGAGCAAACGGACATACCTCTGCCATCGAGGAGCTTCTATTCCAGGACAGGGAGACAAAGCAAAGCAACTAGCCAACATGAATAAAAGGACAGGGATAAGCACCGTACGAAGTATGAAAATGCAATTATGTATGGCAGATGATTGTTCAGGGAAGACCTCTCTGAGGAGGAGACAGTGGAGCCAAGATTTAAGTTCGAGGCAACTATTGCAAATCAGCAGGGGGGAATCGGAAGACTTAATATTGTTACCACGCTAAGATCACCAGAGTAATATACACGTTCAATGAAATCTCTATCAATATCACTGTGGCCTTTTCTGAAGAAATAGAAACGCTGATCCTAAAATTTATATGCAATTACAAGGGATCACAAACAGCCAAAAAAAGAACCTTGAAGAGAGTAAATTGGAGGACTCAGACTTATTGATTTCAAAACTTGCTATAAAGCTAAAGCAATCAAAAGAGTGTGTCACTGGCATAAGGACAGACTTAGATCAATGTTATAGAACCAGGAATCCAGAAATAAACCCATTGTCTATGGTCAACTGACTTTCCAAAAGGGTGCCAAGACTATTCCATGGAGAAAGAATAGTGTCTTCAACAAACAGTGCTGGGATGATTAGAGACCCACATGCAAAATAATGAACTTGGAACCCTACCTCACACCATTCACTCAAAATGGGGCAATGGCCTAACCATGAGTGCACAAAACTCAGAGGAAAATATAGGTGTACATCTTCATGATCTTGAATTTCGCATGGATTCTTAGATATGACACCAAAAGCAGGAACAAGAAAAGAAAAAATAGATAAATTAGATTTGATCAAAATGTAAAATTTTTGTACATCAAAGGACATTATCAAGAAAATGAAGACAACATATAAAATGGGAGAATACATATGCAAATCATATATCTGATAAGGATCCAATGTCTATAATATATAAAGAGCACTTTCAACTCAACAACAAGACAAAAAACTCAACTAAAAACTCGGCAAAGGACTTGAACAGCCAGTTCTTCAACAAAGACAGAGGATGGCCAATAAGCATATGAAAAGATGACAAATATTTCCTTACTCACTAAGGAAATGTAAATCAAAACTATAGTGAGGTACCACTTCATACTCAGATGGCTGTATTAAAAAACGGAGAAAATAAAGTCAGGATGTGCAGAAATTGGCATCCTCTCTGATGGAAATGCAAAATGGTGCAGCTACCATAGAATACAGTTTGGTATTTCCTCAAAATGTAAAAATAGAATTACCATAGACTCAGCAATTGTACTCCTAGGCATATATCTAAATACACTGAAAACAAGTACTTAAACAGAAACTTACATGCAAATGTTCATAGCAGCATTATTCACAATAGCTGAAAGGTAGGAATTGGCCAAATGTCATTGACTGATAAATGAATAAACAAAATGTGAAATATCCCGACAATGGAGTATTAGTCACCCCTGAAAAGGAATGAAGTTCGATATATGCAACAATGCAGATGAACCCTGAATATTCCATCCATTCCATATGAATGGAACCTGATATTCCATTCATATGGAATATCCAGGAGAGGTTAATCCACAGGGACAGAAGGCAGTTTTGTGGTTGCCAGGGATTGATGGGAGGGGGGGAATGGGGCATGACTGCTTCATGGGTATTAGGTTTCTATTTGCAGTGATGAAAAGGTTCTACAACTAGGTCGTGGTGAAGGTTGTACAGTATTGTATATCTACTTAGTGCCACTGAATTGCACAGTTTAAGATGGCTAATTTTATGTTATGTGAATTTACTTCAATAAAAACAAAATTGGGGGAAGCTCAAAGGGTAGTAAAGGACGGTATGTTTGAGAATCATAATTCTCCATGGGGCAGGAGTATATTGCACCAAGCGAGGAAAGGAGACAGCCGTTCCTAGAGAGCCTTCGAAGTTAGGGATTCGTGTTACAGCCGTACACTGAGGAGTCACTGTGAGCGTGAGCCAGGGAATCTCACGGCTTCGTGGCTGCTTAGGAAGCACCCACTCTGGCTATTATGGTCCTGTGGTTTGAGGGGTCAGGCATGAAAGCGTAGGGACTAGCTGGCAGCCGACGCAGCTCCCAAACCGGCAGCTGCTGAGACAAGAGTGGTGGCTGTGAGAACGAGTAGATGTAGGCAGATTTAGGTATTCAGGGGTGGAGGCCGGTAGAAGGTACAAGACTTGGTGATGGGTTGAATATAGGGGCAAAGGAAGGAGGCCAAGTTTAAAATCTGCACACTTCCTATTAAGTGTATTGAAGAAACCGAAGTGGAAACAGCCCCGTAAATGATAGAACCGGGCCTCAGACCGTGCTTTTACTCTTGAAAAGTTTGTGTTCTCTTTGACAGAAAATAATTTTAAAAGAACAACAGATCACAGCGCATTCCACAGATGATGAGCATATAGAATTCTAGGATTTTCGGCCGGGGGCGGTTGGCTCAAGCCTGTAATCCCAGCACGTCGGGAGGCCGAGACGGGCGGATCACGAGGTCAGGAGGTCGAGACCATCCTGGCTAACACGGTGAAACCCCCGTCTCTACTAAAAAAAATACAAAAAACTAGCCGGGTGAGGTGGCGGGTGCTCTGTAGTCCCAGCTACTCGGGAGGCTGAGGCAGGAGAATGGCGTGAACCTGGGAGGCGGAGCTTGCAGTGAGCCGAGATCGGCCACTGCACTCCAGGCCCGGGCGACAGAGCGAGACTCCGTCTCACAAAAATAAATAAATAAATAAATAAAAATAAAAAAGAATTCTAGGATTTCTCACGGAAAGAGACCGTGGAGATCGCTGGGTTCAGCTTCTTCACGCTGCAGATGAGGCCGCAGATCAGAGCGCCCAGTGACTGCCCAAAGACAAGCAGCTGTTTAGGGGCTCAGACCCAGAGCCCATGACCAGGCTGAGTCCTACGTAGGTCCCCGAGTCTTCAGAGGCTGCAGCTCTACCCCACTGAAGACCTTCTCTCCTCCTGCCTCCTACCTTTTCAGCTTTAAGGATTTTTGGTTTTCACTTCCTCTAACTGCACAAAGCCTGTGACTCCTATCCCATTTGAGATGACTCTGGACTGTAGAGCCACACTGTCTGGGCGCAAATTCTGGCTCGATCACCCTGTAGGGTGACTGCAAGCAAATCTCTTGGCCTCTCTGTTTCTCAGGGTCTGGCCTACTAAGCAGGGACTGGGACATTGCTTGTCCCGTGGAGTGGAGCCAAGAGTTTAATGAGTTCGCTCCCACTCTCACCTGGTCTGTCTGACCACAGCAGGTCATCCCCAAGATCAAGCTGAAGTCCTTCACTTCCTCACCCACAGCCGAGAACTCCTGGACGCCACGACCGTGCCATGCCCCTGCCGCCCAGCGGGCAGGCCTTCCCAGCTTCACGCAGCTCTCCCTTCTCTCCTTCAGCCCCTGCCACTGTGAAGTATTTCCAGGCTCAGGCCACTGTGGGCACTAGGGGAGTCACGTTTCCGACCTTCTGGCTTGAATACAGTCCTCCATACAGGCAGGTTCCGGATGGACTACGTTTGAGGTGAGCTCACTGTAAATCGAGCAATACAACTTTGTGCAAGGGAAAGACAGCTAGTTTGGAGGCATGTGTGTGTGTGTGAGAGAGAGAGAGAGAGAGAGACAGCGAGAGAGAGAGAAAGGTGTGGAGGAGGAAGCAGCTGGGGTGATGCCATGCTTTGTTTTTGGAATATTATTATTTTCTCTTCTTTCCCTAAAGAACAGCACTTAAAAATCAATTATTTAATTCTGAAAGAGCCCCATGGCATTTTAACTATATAAAATTAGTCATGATGACATTAATCCTGATTCGGGAACCTAGCCGATCAAACCATTGTGCTCCTCCAGAATGGCTGGAATAAGAACACTACCTTGGCAGTCGTCTCTGCAGTGATTAACACTTATGTCATCCTGAAGCAGTGATTACTTTACATCTGATCTCAGTGTGATCCCGCCTGCAAATTTCCCAGGGAAGGAAAAAAAAAGATTCTGCAATATTGTCAAAAATAATGCTATTGTCAGAAGTAATGGTCTCTGAAAGTCGTATTTCATATTTAGTACAATTTTTTTGGCTTCCTCTGAGTGCAAACACAGAGAACGTGAATTCGAGTAACCTCGCTATATTTCAGCTCCAGTCTCTAAGGCAAAATGTACCTCTCAAAGCTATTTATTTTTTTATTTCTTACTGGCATTTTATGTTGAGAGAATGAAGGGTAAAGTAAAAGAGGTTTTAACATTTCATGGCTCTGTGTTTAGGGGAAAAACTTAAAATCTAAATGTTATTTTACTTCCTGCCTTCCATTCTGTCTTTCTTTCCCATTTTCTTTTCTCTTAAAAATTTTCCTCCTCATTTCATTCCCTGTGACTTTCATCTGTTTATTAAAACATTACAGGTTCTTGAATCAGAGTTTTGGTTAAACATGGTAGACTGCACACACATGCTACCTCAGCATCCTCCTGAAACCTTACCAAAATGACCATAAGAGGAAAAAATGTTATAAGCCCATAAGAACAAAGAAAATGAGGCCAGGCGTGGTGGCTCATGCCTGTAATCTCAGTACTTTGGGAGCCTAAGGCGGGCAGATCACCTGAGGTCAGGAGTTCAAGACCAGCCTGGCCAACATGGCACAACCATGTCTCTACTAAAAGTACAAAAATTAGCTGGGCATGGTGGTGTGCATCTGTAATCCCAGGTACTCGGGAGGCTGAGGCAGGAGAATTGCTTGAACCAGGGAGTTGGAGGTTGCAGTGAGCTGACAGCATGCCACTGCATTGCAGCCTGGTGACAGAGCAAGACTCTGTCAAAAAAAAAAAAAAAAAAAAGAAAAAGAAAAAGAAAAGAAAAAATGCAATATCTGCAATACCTGTGATTTTGGGCAATGGGGAGTAAATGGCTGAGGAATACTTGACTTTGTAGTTGGAGAAAACTAAAGCTTTCTTCCCATTGCCTAATGGGAAGTAACAGGATGTGGCTGAGTGTGAAACCCTCAGGGTTGGAGGCAGCGTAGCCTCTGAGAGTTAGTTCAAGGATAGCTTGAAACCAGGTTGGTCATCAGAACTTCCAGTTCCCCTCCCACAGTTTGTGTGTATCGGCAACAACTGACCCAGACAGGAGCAGAGGGGAGTTATCTCTGGGGACCCTGTCTCAGGGAGGCTCTGGCCTCGAGGTCTCCAGGCACAGCTGAGGGCGGGGGCCAGGCACGATGCGAGGGGCTGGCCAGTCCAGCTGATGGGCCCTGCCAGGCCCGCCGCCTGTTTCTGCAAGGTTTTGTTGGAACAGGGCCACACTCATCCCCTTTTGTATTGCCTATAGCTCCTTTCGCATTATAGCACACTACAAGGGCCGAGTGGAGGTGGAGTTTGCAACAGACAGCAGATGGCCCACAAAGCTTGAAATATTTACAATTGGTTCTTTAGAGAAAATGTTTTCTGACTCCTACCCTGGAGAGCGAGCCACGGGTCCACCCGAGAACCTCCACCAGCTTTAACTCTCCCTCTTCCAATCATGACTTACCCTTCTTAAACATGGACAATTAAATATTACTAGATATCTGAGAAAACATTTCAGCAAGAAAAAGATGAGGAACTCAGAAAAAAAAAGCATAGGCAGAAAAAGAACATGTCAAAAAAATTCTATAGTTTATTTCCTGGTAGAGACAGGCGAATCTATTTTATTCATGAAACATGAACAAGATACTGTATAAAAGGAATATTAAAGAATAAAAAAGTTATTGGAAATGAAAATATGAAAACAGAAAAAATAATTCAATAGAAATATTGGGAGGTATGGTTGAAGAAATCTCTCAAAAAGCAAACCAAGAAAGCAGATGTAAAAGCAGAAGACCAAATTAGAGGACCAGACAGGGCACAGTGGCTCACACTTGTAATCCCAGCACTTTGGAAGGCAGAGGCAGGAGGATCACTTGAGGTCAGGAGTTCGAGACCAGCCCAGCCAACATGGTGAAACCCCTTCTCTACTAAAAATACAAAAATTAGCTGGGCGTGATGGTGCATGCCTGCAATCCCAGCTACTCGGGAAGCAGAGGCAGGATGTTGCAGTGAGCTGAGATCAGGCAACTGCACTTGGGTGACAGAGCGAGACCCTGTCTCAAAAAAAAAAAAAAAAAAAAAAAAAAAAAAAAAAAAAAAGATAGAGGATCAATTCAGGGTGTCCAACTACTGATAAATAAAATTTCCAGAAAGAAAAAAGAAAACCACGGAGGAAAAAAATCATCAAAGAAACAATTCCAGAAAAGTCCCCCAAATAAAAGGACAGAGCAAGATCTTGTCAAAAAAAGGCCGGGCGCGGTGGCTCAAGCCTGTAATCCCAGCACTTTGGGAGGCCGAGACGGGCGGATCACGAGGTCAGGAGATCGAGACCATCCTGGCTAACACAGTGAAACCCCGTCTCTACTAAAAATACAAAAACTAGCCGGGCGAGGTGACGGGCGCCTGTAGTCCCAGCTACTCGGGAGGCTGAGGCGGGAGAATGGCGCAAACCTGGGAGGCGGAGCTTGCAGTGAGCTGAGATCGGGCCACTGCACTCCAGTCCGGGCAACAGAGCGAGACTCCGCCTCAAAAAAAAAAAAAAAAAAAATCTTGTCAAAAAAAAAGGCTCGTGTTCAACAGGTGATAAATAAAATTTCCAGAAAGAAAAAATATAGAGAGAGAGAAAAAAAAATTAAACAAATAATTCCAGAAAAGTCCCCAAATAAAAGGACATAAAGTGTTAAAAGAAGCCAACAAGGGCCAGACATGGTGGCTCATGCTATAATTCCAGCACTTTGGGAGGCCAAGGTGGGAGGATCGCTTGAGCCCAGGAGTTTGAGACCAGTCTGAGCAACATAGTGAGATCCAATCTCTACTAAAAATAGTAAAAAAAAATAAAAATAAAAAAATTAGCAGGGCATGGTAGCACACACCTGTAGACCCGCGTGGTAGCACACACCTGTAGACCCAGCTGCTAGGGAGGCCGAGGCAGGGGGATTCCTTGAGTCCGGAAGGTCAAGGCTGCAGTGAGCCATGATTGTCCCACTGCACTCCAGCCTGAGCAACAGAGCGAGACCCTGTCTCAAAAACAACAACAAAAACCAGACCCATCAAGTCTCTACCTGTTGAATAGACAGCCACAGGGTACACGGCTATGTCATTTAAGAATGGTGATAGTAAAGGTAGGGTCCTAGATTTCCCAGAAAGAAAGAGAAAGAGGAGAAACACAGGTTACTTTAACAAGTTCAGCAGTCAGAATGACACCGGACTTTACAAAAAACAAATTAGATGCTAGAGAACGATGAACCAATGTCTTCCAAATTCTGAAAAGACATGATTTCCACCTGGAACTTTATTTTCAAGTGAAGTGTTGATTGAACCTGAGAGTAGAAAGGGGCTCTACTCAAGCTTGCCAGCCTTGTGGAGCCTGCAGGTCTCCTGGAAAGCCCTCTGGTAAAGCATAGGAATAAACACCCTCAAAGCATAGGAAGAAACACTCTCAAAATATAGGAATAAACACCCTCAAAGCATAGGAATAAACACTCTCAAAGTATGGGAATAAACATACTCAAAGCATAGGAACAAACACACTCAAAACAGGAATAACCACCCTCAAAGTATAGGAAGAAACACCCTCAAAACATAGGAATAAACACACTCAAAGCATAGAAATAAACACATTCAAAGTATAGGAATAAACACCTTCAAAGCACAGGAATAAATACCCTCAAAGTATAGGAATAAGCACCCTCAAAACATAGGGATAAACACACTTAAAGCCTAGGAATAAACACACTCAAAGTATAGGAAGAAACATACTCAAAGTATAGGAATAAACACACTCAAAGTATAGGAATAAACATACTCAAAGTATAGGAATAAACATACTCAAAGTATAGGAATAAACACACTCAAAGTTGTGGGGAAAGGACAGAAAAGTGCACGCAAAGTGATGGCGTTAAGAGAACTGCATCTTTGGCTGGGCGCGGTGGCTCAAGCCTGTAATCCCAGCACTTTGGGAGGCCGAGACGGGCGGATCATGAAGTCAGGAGATCGAGACCATCCTGGCTAACACGGTAAAACCCCGTCTCTACTAAAAAAAAAATACAAAAAATTAGCCGGGCGTGGTGGTGGGCGCCTGTAGTCCCAGCTACTCGGGAGGCTGAGGCAGGAGAATGGCGTGAACCCGGGAGGCGGCGGAGCTTGCAGTGAGAGGAGATTGCACCACTGCACTCTAGCCTGGGCGACAGAGCAAGACTCCATCTCAAAAAAAAAAAAAAAAAAAAAAGAAAACAAAACAAAACAAAAAAAATTAACTGGTCTTGGTGGCAGGCACCTGTAATCCTAGCTACTCAGGAGGCTGAGGCAGAAGAATTGCTTGAACCTGTCAGGCAGAGGTTTCAGTGAGCGGAGATCATGCCATTGCACTCCAGCCTGGGCAACAAGAGTGAAACTCTGTCTCAAATAAAATAAAATAAAGGTCACTAGGGTGGCCACCACCATCTAAAACATCAGACTACCCTTCCTCTTTTTTTTTTTTTTTTTTTTTTTTGAGATGGAGTCTCGCTCTGTCACCCAGGCAGGAGTGCAGTGACACGATCTCGGCTCACTGCCACCTCCACCTCCCAGGTTCAAACAATTCTCCTGCCTCAGCCTCCCGAGTAGTTGGGACTACAGGTGCATGCCACCACACCCAGCTAATTTTTGTATTTTTAGTAGAGACGGGATTTCACCATATTGGCCAGGATGGTCTTGAACTCCTGATCTTGTGATTCACCCACCTCAGTCTCCCAAAGTGCTGGGATTACAGGCGTGAACTACCGCACCCGATCAATATCAGTCTACCCTTCTGACATTCCATGACAGGAGTTATAGGATTTTCTTTGCTCTCGAGAGTTAATAAGAAATCGAATGGGATTCTCACATATTAAGTCATTCCAGGTTCTCTGGGACTCCAGCTGGTTATGTATCATGGCCCATTCTTGTGCGTATTTCTAAACTGATGGGCAAATTACATCAAATAAAAATCAGAGCTCAAATGGTCATTATTTGAAAAATCTGCAACTGTAGAATTAATGTGGTTTTCTAAGTTCTCTTTCTCACTACTTTCTTTCAGCCTACTTTGAACCAGCTGACTTTTTTTTCTTTCTCTTTTTTCTTTTGAGATAGAGTCTCACTGTGTTACCCAGGCTGGAGTGCAGTGGCTCGATCACAGCTCACTGCAGCCTCAACCTCCTGGCCTCAAGCGATCCTCCAATTCATCCTCCGGAGTAGCTGGAACTATAGGTGTGCGCCACCGTGCCTAGCTAGTTTTTTGTATTTTTGTAGAGACCAGGTTTCACCATGTTGCCCAGGCTGGTCTCAAACTCCGGGCTCAAGCAATTCTCCCACCTTGGCCTCCCAAAGGGCTGAGATTACAGGCATGGGTCACTGTGCCCTGCATACCTGCTGACTTTTCTTCTAGTCTTGAGATGAAACTCACTGCTTATGACATTCCAGCTATGACACAAAAGAAAAAAGTCTTAAAGATCTTTCAAATTAATGACTTTACAAATTACAACAGCTTTGTGGTAACCTAGACACGTTTTAGAAATATGAATTCAGGTTTGCCTGACCAACAATTGCATATAGTGACAGAATGCTTAATTAATAATTAAGAAAAATTAGAATTCTAAATTAAATTTATTTTATGTTAATTTAAATTAGAATTCTAATTTAAAATTAAACTCCAAAATTCTAAAAGAAAAAGAACTCTAGGTAAAGTGTTTATAAAAGTTAAGCTCTCAGATCAAACAGGTCAAAATCTTGATCAGAGCAATAATACAAAGTATCTCTGTGCAGACCAGGCATGGTGGCTCATGCCTGTAATCCCAGCACTTTGGGAAGCTGAGGTGGGTGGATCACTTGAACTCAGGAGTTTGAGATAAGCCTGGCCAACATGGTGAAATCCTGTCTTTACTGAAAATACAAAAATTAGCCAGGCGTGGTGGCAGGTGCCTGTAATCCCAGCTACTCAGGAGTCTGAGGCAGGAGAATCTCTTGAATCCCGGAGGCAGAGGTTGCAGTGAGCCGAGATGGCACCGTTGCACTCCAGCCTGGGCAACCGAGTGAGACTCTGTCTCAAACAAAAACAAAAACAAACAACAACAAAAAACTCCCAAAGTATCTCTGCCCGATATAACATTTTTTCTTTTTCTTCTTTGAATCTAAAATCTTTATGAAAGTAGCAAAATAGTCCTTGGTCACCAGCCTAAACCTTGTGGCCACAGGAGAGACCTGTGTGCAGGGCTTGCCTCCCTTTCCAGATAGGGTCTCCACCACCTTCAAGGCATCCCTGTCTCATCCTTCCTCCTGGAGGGCCTGACCCCACCCCAGGCTGCAGCAACTCCTTGGCCACAAAGATCTTTTAGCCAGCAGCAGAGGGGAAGGAGACGGAAACCCACCGCTTGTGTGATAGGCAGGGCCCAGTACATCTTCTTATAGTTGTACTCAAAGCAATTAAGAAATTAAAACAAATTCTCCCAAACCCCACAATCACACGGGCGAAGCCGAGCAAGCAAAGAAAGGAGGAATTGATAGCTTTTTGTCTCTCTGGCTTGAGGCCAAGACCCTTCCCTCTAGGAGCAACTGTGAGCGTGGATTATACGGGGACATCTAACATGCTGAGAGGAACCATGTAGTCTATGTCCCCTCACTGGCATCTATCAATCAATTGTGCCAAGAAATTTCATCTTTGGAAGGACCCCCATCCAAATGCAATAACCCTAGAAAGGCAACACTTTCAGAAGGCACAGGGGTATTTTGGCAGTTGAGAACATGAGAGGCCTGGGGGATGGGGTGGCCTCAGAAAGAACACTGGTGCAGGTATTCTACCTGTTTCAATGTTGCTGACCAGCCTGGCTCACCCCCAGCTAGAGTCAGGGAAGGAGCTGAGCTGCTGCGCTGCTCACATGCAGGGAGTAGAGACTTGACTAGGCTCCCAAACAGGCCCCTTTGTGGTGTGGCTTGTTCCTGGAGGCAGGGAGAAAGGTAGTAGTGGCCTCTCCTCTTCTTAATGGCCACTCGAGCGGGCCTCTCCAGGGGTATAGGTGATGACCACAACATCTACGGGAGTGGCTGGTCTGGCTGGGTACCTGACTGCCAGAGCTCAATTGGGCTTTGGGGTACTGGGCTGGGGCTGGTCTGGGTGGATTCCCGGAGTTCAGCTTCTATCTGCTCCCGACAGGCCTGCAGGCAGCCCACTTCAGTGACCCATGTGACTCCTGCCAGCAGCTCTGTGAGCTCGTCCTGGGTGTGGAGCAGTCATCCCGGCCTTGTACATGGCCTTAATGGTGCCCATTGCAATCACGCATGACAGGTACACAGCAAAAGTGTAATCTCTGGCACACAAGGTCAAAAAGGTCTGGGAGTGCTTTTCAACCAAGGTCTGTTGGTCACAGGGCAGAGAGAGCTGGTGCACAATCAGGGACAGGAAACCAGAGCAATCACAGCCACAACTGGCGAGGAGAGACAGTGTGGTTGGTGCAGAGGCATGGTTATTTGATGGTCAGGAGTATGGTCTCACCCAGCTTGGAGGCCAGCAGCATGTGGACTGCACCCAGGAGTGGCAACGGTGCCATTGGGTGGAGAAGCTGGACAGGCAAGCGATTCAGGCAGTTCATGACCAAGAAAAAGGCTTCCTCCCCACAGTGCTGATACTCACACGTGCATTCATGCATCATACCACCTTTCTTCAGAGTCCTCCCATTTACATCCTGGTGCCATCTAGGATTTCTTCCTTTCGTTGATTTTCTCAGTTTTTGCTTTTGTCATGCAGAGGCCAAAAAGAAAAGTCTGGATAACAAAAAAGAAAAAGAACTGCTAAAATTCTCCCCCATGCACATTTACTAATCAAGCAAACCAGGCCAGCAAACAAAAGATAGATTTGTTACTAGTTCAACACTACTTGGAGATTTTGTTTTTCTTACACAATTCAGCCAGTCCTAGCTAAGTGCAAACATTGAACATTTAACCCCAAACTTATTTGAAAACTAAAGAAAAGAGGGGTGAAAGTTTTTAAAAATCAAACTGTCATGGAAACTCCTTTACCCAGAAGGGTACAGCTTTCGTTAGATTACCTATCAGAGCAACTAAGTCTAGCTATATGAATAACTTCCAATTTTGTCAGAAATATTATTTGATTAAACTCTTTTATAAACTGGTAAGTTTGTATGACTATCTCATAACTAAATTATTAAGTGAAAGATATAAGATCTTTATTTATGTGTATGCATTTAGATATTCTTTACACATATATACATGTATTATGTTATATATTGTGTCCACATAGTAAAACCTGGGTAGTTGGCCAGAAATGCCTTAAAGATAAATGAGCGTTCATATGAAATATATAGTAATTAGCACAAATGCTTTTTAGTTCATGTGACTTAAGTAAAACTTTAACAAATAAACTGGTTTTAAATTATTGGTAAAATAAAATAGAAATGTCTTCAAAATTGTCAGCATACATTTTTGCTTGGGTTTACTAGTCAGACAGTCTTATATTGTCTATCTAATATTTTAAAGTGTCAGAAGTAGACGCAAACATTATAAAAAAATAAAACCAGCTTAAAACAGAATAATCTTTGTGTAATTTTTTGATAAGTAAGACTAATTTAATATTGCTGGTTTAATAAAAACTTCTGTATCTTCTGCATTATTGGCAAAATGCCTGTGTATTTAAGAATCTTACCTAAGTGAACATCTGATATTCACAGGCTATTGAAATGAATATCAGGGCTGGGTGTGGTGGCTCACACCTGTAATCCCAGCACTTTGGGAGGCCGAGGCAGGCACATCACCTGAGGTCAGGAGTTCGTGACCAGCCTAGCCAACATGGTGAAACCCTGTGTCTATTAAAAACACAAAAAATTAGCCAGGCATGGTGGTGAGTGCCTGTAGTCCCAGGAACTCAGGAGGCTGAGTCAGGAGAACTGCTTGAACCCAGGAGTTGGAAGCTGCAGTGAGCCAAAATGGCAACAGTGCACTCCAGCCTGGACAGCAGAGTGAAATCCATCTCAAAAAATTTAAAAAAATAAATAAATAAAAAATAAATGATATCAGGGAAATAACTTGAAATCATGACCAGCTTTGTCTTGTACTCCAGTTCTCATAAGTAATCTAGGTAAATTGTTCAAAAATAAATTAATTAAGTAAATGTAAATGGGATAAGTGCTTATAAATTAACCTTGCATGCAATTTGAAATCTTTTTTTTTTTTTTTTTTTTGAGGCGGAGTCTTGCTCTGTCGCCCAGGCTGGAGTGCAGTGGCTGGATCTCAGCTCACTGCAAGCTCCACCTCCCGGGTTCCCACCATTCTCCTGCCTCAGCCTCCCAAGTAGCTGGGACTACAGGCACCCGCCAACTTGCCCGGCTAGGTTTTTTTTTTTTTTTTTTTTTTGTATTTTTAGTAGAGACGGGGTTTCACTGTGTTCGCCAGGATGGTCTCGATCTCCTGACCTTGTGATCCGCCCGTCTCGGCCTCCCAAAGTGCTGGGATTACAGGCTTGAGCCACCGCGCCCGGCTGCAATTTGAAATCTTAAAGTCATATTATGTGAAATTAATTGGTAAATATTAAATGTCTGGGTTATTTCCAA